>NW_028127725.1:0-84563 GCF_965231255.1 Vanellus vanellus
GCTGTCTGGAGCAAAAAAGACAAACGTCCAGCTTTTGCTGCCACAGCAAAGGTGCCAGCGGGGAAAAGTGATGCTGGTTCTCACTGCCTCCTGGAACCCCTTCAAATGCCCCAGACAATTTGGCCCTCTCTGCTTTCCTGAGGACTCTATCCTCAAAAGCACCTTTTTTCACTTTCGGCGCTCTCTGGAGCAAAAAAGACAAACGTCCAGCTTTTGCTGCCACAGCAAAGGTGCCAGCGGGGAAAAGTGATGCTGGTTCTCACTGCCTCCTGGAACCCCTTCAAATGCCCCAGACAATTTGGCCCTCTCTGCTTTCCTGAGGACTCTATCCTCAAAAGCACCTTTTTTCACTTTCGGCGCTCTCTGGAGCAAAAAAGACAAACGTCCAGCCTTTGCTGCCACAGCAAAGGTGCCAGCGGGGAAAAGTGATGCTGGTCCTCACTGCCTCCTGGAACCCCCTTCAAATGCCCCAGACAATTTGGCCCTCTCTGCTTTCCTGAGGACTCTATCCTCAAAAGCACCTTTTTTCACTTTCGGCGCTCTCTGGAGCAAAAAAGACAAACGTCCAGCTTTTGCTGCCACAGCAAAGGTGCCAGCGGGGAAAAGTGATGCTGGTTCTCACTGCCTCCTGGAACCCCTTCAAATGCCCCAGACAATTTGGCCCTCTCTGCTTTCCTGAGGACTCTATCCTCAAAAGCACCTTTTTTCACTTTCGGCGCTGTCTGGAGCAAAAAAGACAAACGTCCAGCTTTTGCTGCCACAGCAAAGGTGCCAGCGGGGAAAAGTGATGCTGGTTCTCACTGCCTCCTGGAACCCCTTCAAATGCCCGAGACAATTTGGCCCTCTCTGCTTTCCTGAGGACTCTATCCGCAAAAGCACCTTTTTTCACTTTCGGCGCTGTCTGGAGCAAAAAAGACAAACGTCCAGCTTTTGCTGCCACAGCAAAGGTGCCAGCGGGGAAAAGTGATGCTGGTTCTCACTGCCTCCTGGAACCCCTTCAAATGCCCCAGACAATTTGGCCCTCTCTGCTTTCCTGAGGACTCTATCCTCAAAAGCACCTTTTTTCACTTTCGGCGCTCTCTGGAGCAAAAAAGACAAACGTCCAGCCTTTGCTGCCACAGCAAAGGTGCCAGCGGGGAAAAGTGATGCTGGTCCTCACTGCCTCCTGGAACCCCTTCAAATGCCCCAGACAATTTGGCCCTCTCGGCTTTCCTGAGGACTCTATCCTCAAAAGCACCTTTTTTCACTTTCGGCGCTGTCTGGAGCAAAAAAGGCAAACGTCCAGCCTTTGCTGCCACAGCAAAAGTGCCAGCAGGGAAAAGTGATGCTGGTTCTCACTGCCTCCTGGAACCCCTTCAAATGCCCCAGACAATTTGGCCCTCTCTGCTTTCCTGAGGACTTTATCCTCAAAAGCACCTTTTTTCACTTTCGGCGCTGTCTGGAGCAAAAAAGACAAACGTCCAGCTTTTGCTGCCACAGCAAAGGTGCCAGCGGGGAAAAGTGATGCTGGTTCTCACTGCCTCCTGGAACCCCTTCAAATGCCCCAGACAATTTGGCCCTCTCTGCTTTCCTGAGGACTCTATCCTCAAAAGCACCTTTTTTCACTTTCGGCGCTCTCTGGAGCAAAAAAGACAAACGTCCAGCTTTTGCTGCCACAGCAAAGGTGCCAGCGGGGAAAAGTGATGCTGGTTCTCACTGCCTCCTGGAACCCCTTCAAATGCCCCAGACAATTTGGCCCTCTCTGCTTTCTTGAGGACTCTATCCTCAAAAGCACCTTTTTTCACTTTCGGCGCTCTCTGGAGCAAAAAAGACAAACGTCCAGCCTTTGCTGCCACAGCAAAGGTGCCAACGGGGAAAAGTGATGCTGGTCCTCACTGCCTCCTGGAACCCCTTCAAATGCCCCAGACAATTTGGCCCTCTCTGCTTTCCTGAGGACTCTATCCTCAAAAGGAACTTTTTTCACTTTCGGCGCTCTCTGGAGCAAAAAAAGACAAACGTCCAGCTTTTGCTGCCACAGCAAAGGTCCCAGCAGGGAAAAGTGATGCTGGTCCTCACTGCCTCCTGGAACCCCTTCAAATGCCCCAGACAATATGGCCCTCTCTGCTTTCCTGAGGACTCTATCCTCAAAAGCACCTTTTTTCACTTTCGGCGCTGTCTGGAGCAAAAAAGACAAACGTCCACCTTTTGCTGCCACAGCAAAAGTGCCAGCGGGGAAAAGTGATGCTGGTCCTAACTGCCTCCTGGAACCCCTTCAAATGCCCCAGACAATTTGGCCCTCTCTGCTTTCCTGAGGACTCTATCCTCAAAAGCACCTTTTTTCACTTTCGGCGCTGTCTGGAGCAAAAAAGACAAACGTCCAGCTTTTGCTGCCACAGCAAAAGTGCCAGCGGGGAAAAGTGATGCTGGTCCTCACTGCCTCCTGGAACCCCTTCAAATGCCCCAGACAATTTGGCCCTCTCTGCTTTCCTGAGGACTCTATCCTCAAAAGCACCTTTTTTCACTTTCGGCGCTTTCTAGAGCAAAAAAGACAAACGTCCAGCTTTTGCTGCCACAGCAAAGGTGCCAGCGGGGAAAAGTGATGCTGGTCCTCACTGCCTCCTGGAACCCCTCAAATGCCCCAGACAATTTGGCCCTCTCTGCTTTCCTGCTGACTCTATCCTCAAAAGCACCTTTTTTCACTTTCGGCGCTCTCTGGAGCAAAAAAGACAAACGTCCAGCCTTTGCTGCCACAGCAAAGGTGCCAGCGGGGAAAAGTGATGCTGGTCCTCACTGCCTCCTGGAACCCCTTCAAATGCCCCAGACAATTTGGCCCTCTCGGCTTTCCTGAGGACTCTATCCTCAAAAGCACCTTTTTTCACTTTCGGCGCTCTCTGGAGCAAAAAAGACAAACGTCCAGCTTTTGCTGCCACAGCAAAAGTGCCAGCGGGGAAAAGTGATGCTGGTTCTCACTGCCTCCTGGAACCCCTTCAAATGCCCCAGACAATTTGGCCCTCTCTGCTTTCCTGAGGACTTTATCCTCAAAAGCACCTTTTTTCACTTTCGGCGCTGTCTGGAGCAAAAAAGACAAACGTCCAGCTTTTGCTGCCACAGCAAAGGTGCCAGCGGGGAAAAGTGATGCTGGTTCTCACTGCCTCCTGGAACCCCTTCAAATGCCCCAGACAATTTGGCCCTCTCTGCTTTCCTGAGGACTCTGTCCGCAAAAGCACCTTTTTTCACTTTCGGCGCTCTCTGGAGCAAAAAAGACAAACGTCCAGCCTTTGCTGCCACAGCAAAGGTGCCAGCGGGGAAAAGTGATGCTGGTCCTCACTGCCTCCTGGAACCCCTTCAAATGCCCCAGACAATTTGGCCCTCTCGGCTTTCCTGAGGACTCTATCCTCAAAAGCACCTTTTTTCACTTTCGGCGCTCTCTGGAGCAAAAAAGACAAACGTCCAGCTTTTGCTGCCACAGCAAAAGTGCCAGCGGGGAAAAGTGATGCTGGTTCTCACTGCCTCCTGGAACCCCTTCAAATGCCCCAGACAATTTGGCCCTCTCTGCTTTCCTGAGGACTTTATCCTCAAAAGCACCTTTTTTCACTTTCGGCGCTGTCTGGAGCAAAAAAGACAAACGTCCAGCTTTTGCTGCCACAGCAAAGGTGCCAGTGGGGAAAAGTGATGCTGGTTCTCACTGCCTCCTGGAACCCCTTCAAATGCCCCAGACAATTTGGCCCTCTCTGCTTTCCTGAGGACTCTATCCTCAAAAGCAACTTTTTTCACTTTCGGCGCTCTCTGGAGCAAAAAAAGACAAACGTCCAGCCTTTGCTGCCACAGCAAAGGTGCCAGCGGGGAAAAGTGATGCTGGTCCTCACTGCCTCCTGGAACCCCTTCAAGTGCCCCAGACAATATGGCCCTCTCTGCTTTCCTGAGGACTCTATCCTCAAAAGCACCTTTTTTCACTTTCGGCGCTGTCTGGAGCAAAAAAGACAAACGTCCAGCTTTTGCTGCCACAGCAAAAGTGCCAGCGGGGAAAAGTGATGCTGGTCCTCACTGCCTCCTGGAACCCCTTCAAATGCCCCAGACAATTTGGCCCTCTCTGCTTTCCTGAGGACTCTATCCTCAAAAGCACCTTTTTTCACTTTCGGCGCTTTCTAGAGCAAAAAAAGACAAACGTCCAGCTTTTGCTGCCACAGCAAAGGTGCCAGCGGGAAAAAGTGATGCTGGTCCTCACTGCCTCCTGGAACCCCTCAAATGCCCCAGACAATTTGGCCCTCTCTGCTTTCCTGCGGACTCTATCCTCAAAAGCACCTTTTTTCACTTTCGGCGCTGTCTGGAGCAAAAAAGACAAACGTCCAGCTTTTGCTGCCACAGCAAAAGTGCCAGCGGGGGAAAAGTGATGCTGGTCCCTCACTGCCTCCTGGAACTTCAAATGCCCCAGACAATTTGGCCCTCTCTGCTTTCCTGAGGACTCTATCCTCAAAAGCACCTTTTTTCACTTTCGGCGCTTTCTAGAGCAAAAAAGACAAACGTCCAGCTTTTGCTGCCACAGCAAAGGTGCCAGCGGGAAAAAGTGATGCTGGTCCTCACTGCCTCCTGGAACCCCTCAAATGCCCCAGACAATTTGGCCCTCTCTGCTTTCCTGCGGACTCTATCCTCAAAAGCACCTTTTTTCACTTTCGGCGCTCTCTGGAGCAAAAAGACAAACGTCCAGCCTTTGCTGCCACAGCAAAGGTGCCAGCGGGGAAAAGTGATGCTGGTCCTCACTGCCTCCTGGAACCCCTTCAAATGCCCCAGACAATTTGGCCCTCTCGGCTTTCCTGAGGACTTTATCCTCAAAAGCACCTTTTTTCACTTTCGGCGCTCTCTGGAGCAAAAAAGACAAACGTCCAGCTTTTGCTGCCACAGCAAAAGTGCCAGCGGGGAAAAGTGATGCTGGTTCTCACTGCCTCCTGGAACCCCTTCAAATGCCCCAGACAATTTGGCCCTCTCTGCTTTCCTGAGGACTCTATCCTCAAAAGCACCTTTTTTCACTTTCGGCGCTGTCTGGAGCAAAAAAGACAAACGTCCAGCTTTTGCTGCCACAGCAAAGGTGCCAGCGGGGAAAAGTGATGCTGGTTCTCACTGCCTCCTGGAACCCCCTCAAATGCCCCAGACAATTTGGCCCTCTCTGCTTTCCTGCGGACTCTATCCTCAAAAGCACCTTTTTTCACTTTCGGCGCTCTCTGGAGCAAAAAAGACAAACGTCCAGCCTTTGCTGCCACAGCAAAGGTGCCAGCGGGGAAAAGTGATGCTGGTCCTCACTGCCTCCTGGAACCCCTTCAAATGCCCCAGACAATTTGGCCCTCTCGGCTTTCCTGAGGACTCTATCCTCAAAAGCACCTTTTTTCACTTTCGGCGCTCTCTAGAGCAAAAAAGACAAACGTCCAGCTTTTGCTGCCACAGCAAAAGTGCCAGCGGGGAAAAGTGATGCTGGTTCTCACTGCCTCCTGGAACCCCTTCAAATGCCCCAGACAATTTGGCCCTCTCTGCTTTCCTGAGGACTTTATCCTCAAAAGCACCTTTTTTCACTTTCGGCGCTGTCTGGAGCAAAAAAGACAAACGTCCAGCTTTTGCTGCCACAGCAAAGGTGCCAGCGGGGAAAAGTGATGCTGGTTCTCACTGCCTCCTGGAACCCCTTCAAATGCCCCAGACAATTTGGCCCTCTCTGCTTTCCTGAGGACTCTATCCTCAAAAGCACCTTTTTTCACTTTCGGCGCTCTCTGGAGCAAAAAAGACAAACGTCCAGCTTTTGCTGCCACAGCAAAGGTGCCAGCGGGGAAAAGTGATGCTGGTCCTCACTGCCTCCTGGAACCCCTTCAAATGCCCCAGACAATTTGGCCCTCTCTGCTTTCCTGAGGACTCTATCCGCAAAAGCACCTTTTTTCACTTTCGGCGCTGTCTGGAGCAAAAAAGACAAACGTCCAGCTTTTGCTGCCACAGTAAAGGTGCCAGCGGGGAAAAGTGATGCTGGTTCTCACTGCCTCCTGGAACCCCTTCAAATGCCCCAGACAATTTGGCCCTCTCTGCTTTCCTGCGGACTCTATCCTCAAAAGCACCTTTTTTCACTTTCGGCGCTCTCTGGAGCAAAAAAGACAAACGTCCAGCCTTTGCTGCCACAGCAAAGGTGCCAGCGGGGTAAAGTGATGCTGGTCCTCACTGCCTCCTGGAACCCCTTCAAATGCCCCAGACAATTTGGCCCTCTCGGCTTTCCTGAGGACTCTATCCTCAAAAGCACCTTTTTTCACTTTCGGCGCTGTCTGGAGCAAAAAAGACAAACGTCCAGCTTTTGCTGCCACAGCAAAAGTGCCAGCAGGGAAAAGTGATGCTGGTTCTCACTGCCTCCTGGAACCCCTTCAAATGCCCCAGACAATTTGGCCCTCTCTGCTTTCCTGAGGACTTTATCCTCAAAAGCACCTTTTTTCACTTTCGGCGCTGTCTGGAGCAAAAAAGACAAACGTCCAGCTTTTGCTGCCACAGCAAAGGTGCCAGCGGGGAAAAGTGATGCTGGTTCTCACTGCCTCCTGGAACCCCTTCAAATGCCCCAGACAATTTGGCCCTCTCTGCTTTCCTGAGGACTCTATCCTCAAAAGCACCTTTTTTCACTTTCGGCGCTCTCTGGAGCAAAAAAGACAAACGTCCAGCTTTGCTGCCACAGCAAAGGTGCCAGCGGGGAAAAGTGATGCTGGTTCTCACTGCCTCCTGGAACCCCTTCAAATGCCCCAGACAATTTGGCCCTCTCTGCTTTCCTGAGGACTCTATCCTCAAAAGCACCTTTTTTCACTTTCGGCGCTCTCTGGAGCAAAAAAGACAAACGTCCAGCTTTTGCTGCCACAGCAAAAGTGCCAGCGGGGAAAAGTGATGCTGGTCCTCACTGCCTCCTGGAACCCCTTCAAATGCCCCAGACAATTTGGCCCTCTCTGCTTTCCTGAGGACTCTATCCTCAAAAGCACCTTTTTTCACTTTCGGCGCTTTCTAGAGCAAAAAAGACAAACGTCCAGCTTTTGCTGCCACAGCAAAGGTGCCAGCGGGGAAAAGTGATGCTGGTCCTCACTGCCTCCTGGAACCCCTCAAATGCCCCAGACAATTTGGCCCTCTCTGCTTTCCTGCGGACTCTATCCTCAAAAGCACCTTTTTTCACTTTCGGCGCTCTCTGGAGCAAAAAAGACAAACGTCCAGCCTTTGCTGCCACAGCAAAGGTGCCAGCGGGGAAAAGTGATGCTGGTCCTCACTGCCTCCTGGAACCCCTTCAAATGCCCCAGACAATTTGGCCCTCTCGGCTTTCCTGAGGACTCTATCCTCAAAAGCACCTTTTTTCACTTTCGGCGCTCTCTGGAGCAAAAAAGACAAACGTCCAGCTTTTGCTGCCACAGCAAAAGTGCCAGCGGGGAAAAGTGATGCTGGTTCTCACTGCCTCCTGGAACCCCTTCAAATGCCCCAGACAATTTGGCCCTCTCTGCTTTCCTGAGGACTTTATCCTCAAAAGCACCTTTTTTCACTTTCGGCGCTGTCTGGAGCAAAAAAGACAAACGTCCAGCTTTTGCTGCCACAGCAAAGGTGCCAGCGGGGAAAAGTGATGCTGGTTCTCACTGCCTCCTGGAACCCCCTCAAATGCCCCAGACAATTTGGCCCTCTCTGCTTTCCTGCGGACTCTATCCTCAAAAGCACCTTTTTTCACTTTCGGCGCTCTCTGGAGCAAAAAAGACAAACGTCCAGCCTTTGCTGCCACAGCAAAGGTGCCAGCGGGGAAAAGTGATGCTGGTCCTCACTGCCTCCTGGAACCCCTTCAAATGCCCCAGACAATTTGGCCCTCTCTGCTTTCCTGAGGACTCTATCCTCAAAAGCACCTTTTTTCACTTTCGGCGCTCTCTGGAGCAAAAAAGACAAACGTCCAGCTTTTGCTGCCACAGCAAAAGTGCCAGCGGGGAAAAGTGATGCTGGTTCTCACTGCCTCCTGGAACCCCTTCAAATGCCCCAGACAATTTGGCCCTCTCTGCTTTCCTGAGGACTTTATCCTCAAAAGCACCTTTTTTCACTTTCGGCGCTGTCTGGAGCAAAAAAGACAAACGTCCAGCTTTTGCTGCCACAGCAAAGGTGCCAGCGGGGAAAAGTGATGCTGGTTCTCACTGCCTCCTGGAACCCCTTCAAATGCCCCAGACAATTTGGCCCTCTCTGCTTTCCTGAGGACTCTATCCTCAAAAGCACCTTTTTTCACTTTCGGCGCTCTCTGGAGCAAAAAAGACAAACGTCCAGCCTTTGCTGCCACAGCAAAGGTGCCAGCGGGGAAAAGTGATGCTGGTCCTCACTGCCTCCTGGAACCCCTTCAAATGCCCCAGACAATTTGGCCCTCTCTGCTTTCCTGAGGACTCTATCCGCAAAAGCACCTTTTTTCACTTTCGGCGCTGTCTGGAGCAAAAAAGACAAACGTCCAGCTTTTGCTGCCACAGCAAAGGTGCCAGCGGGGAAAAGTGATGCTGGTTCTCACTGCCTCCTGGAACCCCTTCAAATGCCCCAGACAATTTGGCCCTCTCTGCTTTCCTGAGGACTCTATCCTCAAAAGCACCTTTTTTCACTTTCGGCGCTGTCTGGAGCAAAAAAGACAAACGTCCAGCTTTTGCTGCCACAGCAAAGGTGCCAGCGGGGAAAAGTGATGCTGGTTCTCACTGCCTCCTGGAACCCCTTTAAATGCCCCAGACAATTTGGCCCTCTCTGCTTTCCTGAGGACTCTATCCTCAAAAGCACCTTTTTTCACTTTCGGCGCTCTCTGGAGCAAAAAAGACAAACGTCCAGCCTTTGCTGCCACAGCAAAGGTGCCAGCGGGGAAAAGTGATGCTGGTCCTCACTGCCTCCTGGAACCCCTTCAAATGCCCCAGACAATTTGGCCCTCTCTGCTTTCCTGAGGACTCTATCCGCAAAAGCACCTTTTTTCACTTTCGGCGCTCTCTGGAGCAAAAAAGACAAACGTCCAGCTTTTGCTGCCACAGCAAAGGTGCCAGCGGGGAAAAGTGATGCTGGTTCTCACTGCCTCCTGGAACCCCTTCAAATGCCCCAGACAATTTGGCCCTCTCTGCTTTCCTGAGGACTCTATCCTCAAAAGCACCTTTTTTCACTTTCGGCGCTGTCTGGAGCAAAAAAGACAAACGTCCAGCCTTTGCTGCCACAGCAAAGGTGCCAGCGGGGAAAAGTGATGCTGGTTCTCACTGCCTCCTGGAACCCCTTCAAATGCCCCAGACAATTTGGCCCTCTCTGCTTTCCTGAGGACTCTATCCGCAAAAGCACCTTTTTTCACTTTCGGCGCTGTCTGGAGCAAAAAAGACAAACGTCCAGCTTTTGCTGCCACAGCAAAGGTGCCAGCGGGGAAAAGTGATGCTGGTTCTCACTGCCTCCTGGAACCCCTTCAAATGCCCGAGACAATTTGGCCCTCTCTGCTTTCCTGAGGACTCTATCCTCAAAAGCACCTTTTTTCACTTTCGGCGCTGTCTGGAGCAAAAAAGACAAACGTCCAGCTTTTGCTGCCACAGCAAAGGTGCCAGCGGGGAAAAGTGATGCTGGTTCTCACTGCCTCCTGGAACCCCTTCAAATGCCCGAGACAATTTGGCCCTCTCTGCTTTCCTGAGGACTCTATCCTCAAAAGCACCTTTTTTCACTTTCGGCGCTCTCTGGAGCAAAAAAGACAATCGTCCAGCTTTTGCTGCCACAGCAAAAGTGCCAGCGGGGAAAAGTGATGCTGGTCCTCACTGCCTCCTGGAACCCCTTCAAATGCCCCAGACAATTTGGCCCTCTCTGCTTTCCTGAGGACTCTATCCTCAAAAGCACCTTTTTTCACTTTCGGCGCTGTCTGGAGCAAAAAAGACAAACATCCAGCTTTTTCTGCCACAGCAAAGGTGCCAGCGGGGAAAAGTGATGCTGGTTCTCACTGCCTCCTGGAACCCCTTCAAATGCCCCAGACAATTTGGCCCTCTCTGCTTTCCTGAGGACTCTATCCTCAAAAGCACCTTTTTTCACTTTCGGCGCTCTCTGGAGCAAAAAAGACAAACGTCCAGCCTTTGCTGCCACAGCAAAGGTGCCAGCGGGGAAAAGTGATGCTGGTCCTCACTGCCTCCTGGAACCCCTTCAAATGCCCCAGACAATTTGGCCCTCTCTGCTTTCCTGAGGACTCTATCCGCAAAAGCACCTTTTTTCACTTTCGGCGCTGTCTGGAGCAAAAAAGACAAACGTCCAGCTTTTGCTGCCACAGCAAAGGTGCCAGCGGGGAAAAGTGATGCTGGTTCTCACTGCCTCCTGGAACCCCTTCAAATGCCCCAGACAATTTGGCCCTCTCTGCTTTCCTGAGGACTCTATCCTCAAAAGCACCTTTTTTCACTTTCGGCGCTGTCTGGAGCAAAAAAGACAAACGTCCAGCTTTTGCTGCCACAGCAAAGGTGCCAGCGGGGAAAAGTGATGCTGGTTCTCACTGCCTCCTGGAACCCCTTTAAATGCCCCAGACAATTTGGCCCTCTCTGCTTTCCTGAGGACTCTATCCTCAAAAGCACCTTTTTTCACTTTCGGCGCTCTCTGGAGCAAAAAAGACAAACGTCCAGCCTTTGCTGCCACAGCAAAGGTGCCAGCGGGGAAAAGTGATGCTGGTCCTCACTGCCTCCTGGAACCCCTTCAAATGCCCCAGACAATTTGGCCCTCTCTGCTTTCCTGAGGACTCTATCCGCAAAAGCACCTTTTTTCACTTTCGGCGCTCTCTGGAGCAAAAAAGACAAACGTCCAGCTTTTGCTGCCACAGCAAAGGTGCCAGCGGGGAAAAGTGATGCTGGTTCTCACTGCCTCCTGGAACCCCTTCAAATGCCCCAGACAATTTGGCCCTCTCTGCTTTCCTGAGGACTCTATCCTCAAAAGCACCTTTTTTCACTTTCGGCGCTGTCTGGAGCAAAAAAGACAAACGTCCAGCCTTTGCTGCCACAGCAAAGGTGCCAGCGGGGAAAAGTGATGCTGGTTCTCACTGCCTCCTGGAACCCCTTCAAATGCCCCAGACAATTTGGCCCTCTCTGCTTTCCTGAGGACTCTATCCGCAAAAGCACCTTTTTTCACTTTCGGCGCTCTCTGGAGCAAAAAAGACAAACGTCCAGCTTTTGCTGCCACAGCAAAGGTGCCAGCGGGGAAAAGTGATGCTGGTTCTCACTGCCTCCTGGAACCCCTTCAAATGCCCGAGACAATTTGGCCCTCTCTGCTTTCCTGAGGACTCTATCCTCAAAAGCACCTTTTTTCACTTTCGGCGCTGTCTGGAGCAAAAAAGACAAACGTCCAGCTTTTGCTGCCACAGCAAAGGTGCCAGCGGGGAAAAGTGATGCTGGTTCTCACTGCCTCCTGGAACCCCTTCAAATGCCCGAGACAATTTGGCCCTCTCTGCTTTCCTGAGGACTCTATCCTCAAAAGCACCTTTTTTCACTTTCGGCGCTCTCTGGAGCAAAAAAGACAATCGTCCAGCTTTTGCTGCCACAGCAAAAGTGCCAGCGGGGAAAAGTGATGCTGGTCCTCACTGCCTCCTGGAACCCCTTCAAATGCCCCAGACAATTTGGCCCTCTCTGCTTTCCTGAGGACTCTATCCTCAAAAGCACCTTTTTTCACTTTCGGCGCTGTCTGGAGCAAAAAAGACAAACATCCAGCTTTTTCTGCCACAGCAAAGGTGCCAGCGGGGAAAAGTGATGCTGGTCCTCACTGCCTCCTGGAACCCCTTCAAATGCCCCAGACAATTTGGCCCTCTCTGCTTTCCTGAGGACTCTATCCTCAAAAGTACCTTTTTTCACTTTCGGCGCTGTCTGGAGCAAAAAAGACAAACGTCCAGCTTTTGCTGCCACAGCAAAGGTGCCAGCGGGGAAAAGTGATGCTGGTCCTCACTGCCTCCTGGAACCCCTTCAAATGCCCCAGACAATTTGGCCCTCTCTGCTTTCCTGAGGACTCTATCCTCAAAAGCACCTTTTTTCACTTTCGGCGCTCTCTGGAGCAAAAAAGACAATCGTCCAGCTTTTGCTGCCACAGCAAAAGTGCCAGCGGGGAAAAGTGATGCTGGTCCTCACTGCCTCCTGGAACCCCTTCAAATGCCCCAGACAATTTGGCCCTCTCTGCTTTCCTGAGGACTCTATCCTCAAAAGCACCTTTTTTCACTTTCGGCGCTCTCTGGAGCAAAAAAGACAAACGTCCAGCTTTTTCTGCCACAGCAAAGGTGCCAGCGGGGAAAAGTGATGCTGGTCCTCACTGCCTCCTGGAACCCCTTCAAATGCCCCAGACAATTTGGCCCTCTCTGCTTTCCTGAGGACTCTATCCTCAAAAGTACCTTTTTTCACTTTCGGCGCTGTCTGGAGCAAAAAAGACAAACGTCCAGCTTTTGCTGCCACAGCAAAGGTGCCAGCGGGGAAAAGTGATGCTGGTCCTCACTGCCTCCTGGAACCCCTTCAAATGCCCCAGACAATTTGGCCCTCTCTGCTTTCCTGAGGACTCTATCCTCAAAAGCACCTTTTTTCACTTTCGGCGCTCTCTGGAGCAAAAAAGACAAACGTCCAGCTTTTGCTGCCACAGCAAAGGTGCCAGCGGGGAAAAGTGATGCTGGTCCTCACTGCCTCCTGGAACCCCTTCAAATGCCCCAGACAATTTGGCCCTCTCGGCTTTCCTGAGGACTCTATCCTCAAAAGCAACTTTTTTTCACTTTCGGCGCTCTCTGGAGCAAAAAAGACAAACGTCCAGCTTTTGCTGCCACAGCAAAGGTGCCAGCGGGGAAAAGTGATGCTGGTCCTCACTGCCTCCTGGAACCCCTTCAAATGCCCCAGACAATTTGGCCCTCTCGGCTTTCCTGAGGACTCTATCCTCAAAAGCACCTTTTTTCACTTTTGGCGCTGTCTGGAGCAAAAAAGACAAACGTCCAGCTTTTGCTGCCACAGCAAAGGTGCCAGCGGGGAAAAGTGATGCTGGTCCTCACTGCCTCCTGGAACCCCTTCAAATGCCCGAGACAATTTGGCCCTCTCTGCTTTCCTGAGGACTCTATCCTCAAAAGCACCTTTTTTCACTTTCGGCGCTGTCTGGAGCAAAAAAGACAAACGTCCAGCTTTTGCTGCCACAGCAAAGGTGCCAGCGGGGAAAAGTGATGCTGGTTCTCACTGCCTCCTGGAACCCCTTCAAATGCCCCAGACAATTTGGCCCTCTCTGCTTTCCTGAGGACTCTATCCTCAAAAGCACCTTTTTTCACTTTCGGCGCTCTCTGGAGCAAAAAAGACAAACGTCCAGCCTTTGCTGCCACAGCAAAGGTGCCAGCGGGGAAAAGTGATGGTGGTCCTCACTGCCTCCTGGAACCCCTTCAAATGCCCCAGACAATTTGGCCCTCTCTGCTTTCCTGAGGACTCTATCCTCAAAAGCACCTTTTTTCACTTTCGGCGCTGTCTGGAGCAAAAAAGACAAAAGTCCAGCTTTTGCTGCCACAGCAAAGGTGCCAGCGGGGAAAAGTGATGCTGGTTCTCACTGCCTCCTGGAACCCCTTCAAATGCCCGAGACAATTTGGCCCTCTCTGCTTTCCTGAGGACTCTATCCTCAAAAGCACCTTTTTTCACTTTCGGCGCTCTCTAGAGCAAAAAAGACAATCGTCCAGCTTTTGCTGCCACAGCAAAGGTGCCAGCGGGGAAAAGTGATGCTGGTCCTCACTGCCTCCTGGAACCCCTTCAAATGCCCCAGACAATTTGGCCTTCTCTGCTTTCCTGGGACTCTATCCGCTAAAGCAACTTTTTTCACTTTCGCCGCTCTCTGGAGCAAAAAAAGACAAACATCCAGCTTTTGCTGCCACAGCAAAGGTGCCAGCGGGGAAAAGTGATGCTGGTCCTCACTGCCTCCTGGAACCCCTTCAAATGCCCCAGACAATTTGGCCCTCTCTGCTTTCCTGAGGACTCTATCCGCAAAAGCACCTTTTTTCACTTTCGGCGCTCTCTGGAGCAAAAAAGACAAACATCCAGCTTTTGCTGCCACAGCAAAAGTGCCAGCGGGGAAAAGTGATGCTGGTCCTCACTGCCTCCTGGAACCCCTTCAAATGCCCCAGACAATTTGGCCCTCTTTGCTTTCCTGAGGACTCTATCCTCAAAAGCACCTTTTTTCACTTTCGGCGCTGTCTGGAGCAAAAAAGACAAACATCCAGCTTTTGCTGCCACAGCAAAGGTGCCAGCGGGGAAAAGTGATGCTGGTCCTCACTGCCTCCTGGAACCCCTTCAAATGCCCCAGACAATTTGGCCCTCTCTGCTTTCCTGAGGACTCTATCCGCAAAAGCACCTTTTTTCACTTTCGGCGCTGTTTGGAGCAAAAAAGACAAACGTCCAGCTTTTGCTGCCACAGCAAAGGTGCCAGCGGGGAAAAGTGATGCTGGTTCTCACTGCCTCCTGGAACCCCTTCAAATGCCCGAGACAATTTGGCCCTCTCTGCTTTCCTGAGGACTCTATCCTCAAAAGCACCTTTTTTCACTTTCGGCGCTCTCTGGAGCAAAAAAGACAAACGTCCAGCTTTTGCTGCCACAGCAAAGGTGCCAGCGGGGAAAAGTGATGCTGGTTCTCACTGCCTCCTGGAACCCCTTCAAATGCCCCAGACAATTTGGCCCTCTCTGCTTTCCTGAGGACTCTATCCTCAAAAGCACCTTTTTTCACTTTCGGCGCTCTCTGGAGCAAAAAAGACAAACGTCCAGCTTTTGCTGCCACAGCAAAGGTGCCAGCGGGGAAAAGTGATGCTGGTTCTCACTGCCTCCTGGAACCCCTTCAAATGCCCGAGACAATTTGGCCCTCTCTGCTTTCCTGAGGACTCTATCCTCAAAAGCACCTTTTTTCACTTTCGGCGCTCTCTGGAGCAAAAAAGACAATCGTACAGCTTTTGCTGCCACAGCAAAGGTGCCAGCGGGGAAAAGTGATGCTGGTCCTCACTGCCTCCTGGAACCCCTTCAAATGCCCCAGACAATTTGGCCCTCTCTGCTTTCCTGAGGACTCTATCCTCAAAAGCACCTTTTTTCACTTTCGGCGCTCTCTGGAGCAAAAAAGACAAACGTCCAGCTTTTGCTGCCACAGCAAAGGTGCCAGCGGGGAAAAGTGATGCTGGTTCTCACTGCCTCCTGGAACCCCTTCAAATGCCCGAGACAATTTGGCCCTCTCTGCTTTCCTGAGGACTCTATCCTCAAAAGCACCTTTTTTCACTTTCGGCGCTGTCTGGAGCAAAAAAGAAAAACGTCCAGCTTTTGCTGCCACAGCAAAGGTGCCAGCGGGGAAAAGTGATGCTGGTCCTCACTGCCTCCTGGAACCCCTTCAAATGCCCCAGACAATTTGGCCCTCTCTGCTTTCCTGAGGACTCTATCCTCAAAAGCACCTTTTTTCACTTTCGGCGCTCTCTGGAGCAAAAAAGACAAACGTCCAGCTTTTGCTGCCACAGCAAAAGTGCCAGCGGGGAAAAGTGATGCTGGTCCTCACTGTCTCCTGGAACCCCTTCAAATGCCCCAGACAATTTGGCCCTCTCTGCTTTCCTGAGGACTCTATCCTCAAAAGCAACTTTTTTTCACTTTCGGCGCTCTCTGGAGCAAAAAATACAAACGTCCAGCTTTTGCTGCCACAGCAAAGGTGCCAGCGGGGAAAAGTGATGCTGGTCCTCACTGCCTCCTGGAACCCCTTCAAATGCCCCAGACAATTTGGCCCTCTTTGCTTTCCTGAGGACTCTATCCTCAAAAGCACCTTTTTTCACTTTCGGCGCTGTCTGGAGCAAAAAAGACAAACGTCCAGCTTTTGCTGCCACAGCAAAGGTGCCAGCGGGGAAAAGTGATGCTGGTTCTCACTGCCTCCTGGAACCCCTTCAAATGCCCCAGACAATTTGGCCCTCTCTGCTTTCCTGAGGATTCTATCCGCAAAAGCACCTTTTTTCACTTTCGGCGCTCTCTGGAGCAAAAAAGACAAACGTCCAGCTTTTGCTGCCACAGCAAAAGTGCCAGCGGGGAAAAGTGATGCTGGTTCTCACTGCCTCCTGGAACCCCTTCAAATGCTTCAGACAATTTGGCCCTCTCTGCTTTCCTGAGGACTCTATCCTCAAAAGCACCTTTTTTCACTTTCGGCGCTGTCTGGAGCAAAAAAGACAATCGTCCAGCTTTTGCTGCCACAGCAAAGGTTCCAGCGGGGAAAAGTGATGCTGGTCCTCACTGCCTCCTGGAACCCCTTCAAATGCCCCAGACAATTTGGCCCTCTCTGCTTTCCTGCAGACTCTATCCGCAAAAGCACCTTTTTTCACTTTCGGCGCTGTCTGGAGCAAAAAAGACAAACGTCCAGCTTTTGCTGCCACAGCAAAGGTGCCAGCGGGGAAAAGTGATGCTGGTTCTCACTGCCTCCTGGAACCCCTTCAAATGCCCCAGACAATTTGGCCCTCTCTGCTTTCCTGAGGACTCTATCCTCAAAAGCACCTTTTTTCACTTTCGGCGCTCTCTGGAGCAAAAAAGACAAACGTCCAGCTTTTGCTGCCACAGCAAAAGTGCCAGCGGGGAAAAGTGATGCTGGTCCTCACTGCCTCCTGGAATCCCTTCAAATGCTCCAGACAATTTGGCCCTCTCTGCTTTCCTGAGGACTCTATCCTCAAAAGCACCTTTTTTCACTTTCGGCGCTCTCTGGAGCAAAAAAGACAATCGTACAGCTTTTGCTGCCACAGCAAAGGTGCCAGCGGGGAAAAGTGATGCTGGTCCTCACTGCCTCCTGGAACCCCTTCAAATGCCCCAGACAATTTGGCCCTCTCTGCTTTCCTGGGACTCTATCCGCTAAAGCAACTTTTTTCACTTTCGGCGCTTTCTGGAGCAAAAAAAGACAAACGTCCAGCTTTTGCTGCCACAGCAAAGGTGCCAGCGGGGAAAAGTGATGCTGGTCCTCACTGCCTCCTGGAACCCCTTCAAATGCCCCAGACAATTTGGCCCTCTTTGCTTTCCTGAGGACTCTATCCTCAAAAGCACCTTTTTTCACTTTCGGCGCTGTCTGGAGCAAAAAAGACAAACATCCAGCTTTTGCTGCCACAGCAAAGGTGCCAGCGGGGAAAAGTGATGCTGGTCCTCACTGCCTCCTGGAACCCCTTCAAATGCCCCAGACAATTTGGCCCTCTCTGCTTTCCTGAGGACTCTATCCTCAAAAGCACCTTTTTTCACTTTCGGCGCTGTCTGGAGCAAAAAAGACAAACGTCCAGCTTTTGCTGCCACAGCAAAGGTGCCAGCGGGGAAAAGTGATGCTGGTCCTCACTGCCTCCTGGAACCCCTTCAAATGCCCCAGACAATTTGGCCCTCTCTGCTTTCCTGAGGACTCTATCCTCAAAAGCACCTTTTTTCACTTTCGGCGCTCTCTGGAGCAAAAAAGACAAACGTCCAGCTTTTGCTGCCACAGCAAAGGTGCCAGCGGGGAAAAGTGATGCTGGTCCTCACTGTCTCCTGGAACCCCTTCAAATGCCCCAGACAATTTGGCCCTCTCTGCTTTCCTGAGGACTCTATCCTCAAAAGCAACTTTTTTTCACTTTCGGCGCTCTCTGGAGCAAAAAATATAAACGTCCAGCTTTTGCTGCCACAGCAAAGGTGCCAGCGGGGAAAAGTGATGCTGGTCCTCACTGCCTCCTGGAACCCCTTCAAATGCCCCAGACAATTTGGCCCTCTTTGCTTTCCTGAGGACTCTATCCTCAAAAGCACCTTTTTTCACTTTCGGCGCTGTCTGGAGCAAAAAAGACAAACGTCCAGCTTTTGCTGCCACAGCAAAGGTGCCAGCGGGGAAAAGTGATGCTGGTTCTCACTGCCTCCTGGAACCCCTTCAAATGCCCCAGACAATTTGGCCCTCTCTGCTTTCCTGAGGATTCTATCCGCAAAAGCACCTTTTTTCACTTTCGGCGCTCTCTGGAGCAAAAAAGACAAACGTCCAGCTTTTGCTGCCACAGCAAAAGTGCCAGCGGGGAAAAGTGATGCTGGTTCTCACTGCCTCCTGGAACCCCTTCAAATGCTTCAGACAATTTGGCCCTCTCTGCTTTCCTGAGGACTCTATCCTCAAAAGCACCTTTTTTCACTTTCGGCGCTGTCTGGAGCAAAAAAGACAATCGTCCAGCTTTTGCTGCCACAGCAAAGGTTCCAGCGGGGAAAAGTGATGCTGGTCCTCACTGCCTCCTGGAACCCCTTCAAATGCCCCAGACAATTTGGCCCTCTCTGCTTTCCTGCAGACTCTATCCGCAAAAGCACCTTTTTTCACTTTCGGCGCTGTCTGGAGCAAAAAAGACAAACGTCCAGCTTTTGCTGCCACAGCAAAGGTGCCAGCGGGGAAAAGTGATGCTGGTTCTCACTGCCTCCTGGAACCCCTTCAAATGCCCCAGACAATTTGGCCCTCTCTGCTTTCCTGAGGACTCTATCCTCAAAAGCACCTTTTTTCACTTTCGGCGCTCTCTGGAGCAAAAAAGACAATCGTCCAGCTTTTGCTGCCACAGCAAAAGTGCCAGCGGGGAAAAGTGATGCTGGTCCTCACTGCCTCCTGGAATCCCTTCAAATGCTCCAGACAATTTGGCCCTCTCTGCTTTCCTGAGGACTCTATCCTCAAAAGCACCTTTTTTCACTTTCGGCGCTGTCTGGACCAAAAAAGACAAACGTCCAGCTTTTGCTGCCACAGCAAAGGTGCCAGCGGGGAAAAGTGATGCTGGTTCTCACTGCCTCCTGGAACCCCTTCAAATGCCCCAGACAATTTGGCCCTCTCTGCTTTCCTGAGGACTCTATCCTCAAAAGCACCTTTTTTCACTTTCGGCGCTCTCTGGAACAAAAAAGACAATCGTCCAGCTTTTGCTGCCACAGCAAAGGTGCCAGCGGGGAAAAGTGATGCTGGTCCTCACTGCCTCCTGGAATCCCGTCAAATGCTCCAGACAATTTGGCCCTCTCTGCTTTCCTGAGGACTCTATCCTCAAAACCACCTTTTTTCACTTTCGGCGCTCTCTGGAGCAAAAAAGACAAACGTCCAGCTTTTGCTGCCACAGCAAAAGTGCCAGCGGGGAAAAGTGATGCTGGTTCTCACTGCCTCCTGGAACCCCTTCAAATGCCCCAGACAATTTGGCCCTCTCTGCTTTCCTGAGGACTCTATCCTCAAAAGCACCTTTTTTCACTTTCGGCGCTGTCGGGAGAAAAAAAGACAATCGTCCAGCTTTTGCTGCCACAGCAAAGGTGCCAGCGGGGAAAAGTGATGCTGGTCCTCACTGCCTCCTGGAACCCCTTCAAATGCCCCAGACAATTTGGCCCTCTCTGCTTTCCTGAGGACTCTATCCTCAAAAGCACCTTTTTTCACTTTCGGCGCTGTCTGGACCAAAAAAGACAAACGTCCAGCTTTTGCTGCCACAGCAAAGGTGCCAGCAGGGAAAAGTGATGCTGGTCCTCACTGCCTCCTGGAACCCCTTCAAATGCCCCAGACAATTTGGCCATCTTTGCTTTCCTGAGGACTCTATCCTCAAAAGCACCTTTTTTCACTTTCAGCGCTGTCTGGAGCAAAAAAGACAAATGTCCAGCTTTTGCTGCCACAGCAAAGGTGCCAGCGGGGAAAAGTGATGCTGGTTCTCACTGCCTCCTGGAACCCCTTCAAATGCCCCAGACAATTTGGCCCTCTCTGCTTTCCTGAGGACTCTATCCTCAAAAGCACCTTTTTTCACTTTCGGCGCTCTCTGGAGCAAAAAAGACAAACGTCCAGCTTTTGCTGCCACAGCAAAGGTGCCAGCGGGGAAAAGTGATGCTGGTCCTCACTGCCTCCTGGAACCCCTTCAAATGCCCCAGACAATTTGGCCCTCTCTGCTTTCCTGAGGACTCTATCCTCAAAAGCACCTTTTTTCACTTTCGGCGCTCTCTGGAGCAAAAAAGACAAACGTCCAGCTTTTGCTGCCACAGCAAAGGTGCCAGCGGGGAAAAGTGATGCTGGTCCTCACTGTCTCCTGGAACCCCTTCAAATGCCCCAGACAATTTGGCCCTCTCTGCTTTCCTGAGGACTCTATCCTCAAAAGCAACTTTTTTTCACTTTCGGCGCTCTCTGGAGCAAAAAATACAAACGTCCAGCTTTTGCTGCCACAGCAAAGGTGCCAGCGGGGAAAAGTGATGCTGGTCCTCACTGCCTCCTGGAACCCCTTCAAATGCCCCAGACAATTTGGCCCTCTTTGCTTTCCTGAGGACTCTATCCTCAAAAGCACCTTTTTTCACTTTCGGCGCTGTCTGGAGCAAAAAAGACAAACGTCCAGCTTTTGCTGCCACAGCAAAGGTGCCAGCGGGGAAAAGTGATGCTGGTTCTCACTGCCTCCTGGAACCCCTTCAAATGCCCCAGACAATTTGGCCCTCTCTGCTTTCCTGAGGATTCTATCCGCAAAAGCACCTTTTTTCACTTTCGGCGCTCTCTGGAGCAAAGAAGACAAACGTCCAGCTTTTGCTGCCACAGCAAAAGTGCCAGCGGGGAAAAGTGATGCTGGTTCTCACTGCCTCCTGGAACCCCTTCAAATGCTTCAGACAATTTGGCCCTCTCTGCTTTCCTGAGGACTCTATCCTCAAAAGCACCTTTTTTCACTTTCGGCGCTGTCTGGAGCAAAAAAGACAATCGTCCAGCTTTTGCTGCCACAGCAAAGGTTCCAGCGGGGAAAAGTGATGCTGGTCCTCACTGCCTCCTGGAACCCCTTCAAATGCCCCAGACAATTTGGCCCTCTCTGCTTTCCTGAGGACTCTATCCTCAAAAGCACCTTTTTTCACTTTCGGCGCTGTCTGGAGCAAAAAAGACAAACGTCCAGCTTTTGCTGCCACAGCAAAGGTGCCAGCGGGGAAAAGTGATGCTGGTTCTCACTGCCTCCTGGAACCCCTTCAAATGCCCCAGACAATTTGGCCCTCTCTGCTTTCCTGAGGACTCTATCCTCAAAAGCACCTTTTTTCAGTTTCGGCGCTCTCTGGAGCAAAAAAGACAAACGTCCAGCTTCTGCTGCCACAGCAAAAGTGCCAGCGTGGAAAAGTGATGCTGGTTCTCACTGCCTCCTGGAACCCCTTCAAATGCCCCAGACAATTTGGCCCTCTCTGCTTTCCTGAGGACTCTATCCTCAAAAGCACCTTTTTTCACTTTCGGCGCTCTCTGGAGCAAAAAAGACAATCGTCCAGCTTTTGCTGCCACAGCAAAAGTGCCAGCGGGGAAAAGTGATGCTGGTCCTCACTGCCTCCTGGAATCCCTTCAAATGCTCCAGACAATTTGGCCCTCTCTGCTTTCCTGAGGACTCTATCCGCAAAAGCACCTTTTTTCACTTTCGGCGCTGTCTGGACCAAAAAAGACAAACGTCCAGCTTTTGCTGCCACAGCAAAGGTGCCAGCGGGGAAAAGTGATGCTGGTTCTCACTGCCTCCTGGAACCCCTTCAAATGCCCCAGACAATTTGGCCCTCTCTGCTTTCCTGAGGACTCTGTCCTCAAAAGCACCTTTTTTCACTTTCGGCGCTCTCTGGAGCAAAAAAGACAAACGTCCAGCTTTTGCTGCCAGAGCAAAGGTGCCAGCGGGGAAAAGTGATGCTGGTCCTCACTGCCTCCTGGAACCCCTTCAAATGCCCCAGACAATTTGGCCCTCTCTGCTTTCCTGAGGACTCTATCCTCAAAAGCACCTTTTTTCACTTTCGGCGCTGTCTGGAGCAAAAAAGACAATCGTCCAGCTTTTGCTGCCACAGCAAAAGTGCCAGCGGGGAAAAGTGATGCTGGTCCTCACTGCCTCCTGGAACCCCTTCAAATGCCCCAGACAATTTGGCCCTCTCTGCTTTCCTGAGGACTCTATCCTCAAAAGCACCTTTTTTCACTTTCGGCGCTCTCTGGAGCAAAAAAGACAAACGTCCAGCTTTTGCTGCCACAGCAAAAGTGCCAGCGGGGAAAAGTGATGCTGGTTCTCACTGCCTCCTGGAACCCCTTCAAATGCCCCAGACAATTTGGCCCTCTCTGCTTTCCTGAGGACTCTATCCTCAAAAGCACCTTTTTTCACTTTCGGCGCTGTCTGGACCAAAAAAGACAAACGTCCAGCCTTTGCTGCCACAGCAAAGGTGCCAGCAGGGAAAAGTGATGCTGGTCCTCACTGCATCCTGGAACCCCTTCAAATGCCCCAGACAATTTGGCCCTCTCTGCTTTCCTGAGGACTCTATCCTCAAAAGCACCTTTTTTCACTTTCGGCGCTCTCTGGAGCAAAAAAGACAAACGTCCAGCTTTTGCTGCCACAGCAAAAGTGCCAGCGGGGAATAGTGATGCTGGTTCTCACTGCGTCCTGGAACCCCTTCAAATGCCCCAGACAATTTGGCCCTCTCTGCTTTCCTGAGGACTCTATCCTCAAAAGCACCTTTTTTCACTTCCGGCGCTCTCTGGAGCAAAAAAGACAAACGTCCAGCTTTTGCTGCCACAGCAAAGGTGCCAGCGGGGAAAAGTGATGCTGGTTCTCACTGCCACCTGGAACTCCTTCAAATGCCCCAGACAATTTGGCGCTCTCTGCTTTCCTGAGGATTCTATCCTCAAAAGCACCTTTTTTCACTTTCGGCGCTGTCTGGAGCAAAAAAGAAAAACGTCCAGCTTTTGCTGCCACAGCAAAAGTGCCAGCGGGGAAAAGTGATGCTGGTTCTCACTGCCTCCTGGAACCCCTTTAAATGCCCCAGACAATTTGGCCCTCTCTGCTTTCCTGAGGACTCTATCCGCAAAAGCACCTTTTTTCACTTTCGGCGCTCTCTGGAGCAAAAACTTCAAACGTCCAGCTTTGCTGCCACAGCAAAAGTGCCAGCGGGGAAAAGTGATGCTGGTTCTAACTGCCTCCTGGAACCCCTTCAAATGCCCCAGACAATTTGGCCCTCTCTGCTTTCCTGAGGACTCTATCCTCAAAAGCACCTTTTTTCACTTTCGGAGCTCTCTGGAGCAAAAAAGACAAACGTCCAGCTTTTGCTGCCACAGCAAAGGTGCCAGCGGGGAAAAGTGATGCTGGTCCTCACTGCCTCCTGGAACCCCTTCAAATGCCCCAGACAATTTGGCCCTCTCTGCTTTCCTGAGGACTCTATCCTCAAAACCACCTTTTTTCAGTTTCGGCGCTCTCTGGAGCAAAAAAGACAAACGTCCAGCTTCTGCTGCCACAGCAAAAGTGCCAGCGTGGAAAAGTGATGCTGGTTCTCACTGCCTCCTGGAACCCCTTCAAATGCCCCAGACAATTTGGCCCTCTCTGCTTTCCTGAGGACTCTATCCTCAAAAGCACCTTTTTTCACTTTCGGGGCTGTCTGTACCAAAAAAGACAAACGTCCAGCCTTTGCTGCCACAGCAAAGGTGCCAGCAGGGAAAAGTGATGCTGGTCCTCACTGCATCCTGGAACTTCTTCAAATGCCCCAGACAATTTGGCCCTCTCTGCTTTCCTGAGGACTCTATCCTCAAAAGCACCTTTTTTCACTTTCGGCGCTGTCTGGAGCAAAAAAGACAATCGTCCAGCTTTTGCTGCCACAGCAAAAGTGCCAGCGGGGAAAAGTGATGCTGGTCCTCACTGCCTCCTGGAACCCCTTCAAATGCCCCAGACAATTTGGCCCTCTCTGCTTTCCTGAGGACTCTATCCTCAAAAGCACCTTTTTTCACTTTCGGCGCTCTCTGGAGCAAAAAAGACAAACGTCCAGCTTTTGCTGCCACAGCAAAAGTGCCAGCGGGGAAAAGTGATGCTGGTTCTCACTGCCTCCTGGAACCCCTTCAAATGCCCCAGACAATTTGGCCCTCTCTGCTTTCCTGAGGACTCTATCCTCAAAAGCACCTTTTTTCACTTTCGGCGCTGTCTGGACCAAAAAAGACAAACGTCCAGCCTTTGCTGCCACAGCAAAGGTGCCAGCAGGGAAAAGTGATGCTGGTCCTCACTGCATCCTGGAACCCCTTCAAATGCCCCAGACAATTTGGCCCTCTCTGCTTTCCTGAGGACTCTATCCTCAAAAGCACCTTTTTTCACTTTCGGCGCTGTCTGGAGCAAAAAAGACAAACGTCCAGCTTTTGCTGCCACAGCAAAAGTGCCAGCGGGGAATAGTGATGCTGGTTCTCACTGCCTCCTGGAACCCCCTTCAAATGCCCCAGACAATTTGGCCCTCTCTGCTTTCCTGAGGACTCTATCCGCAAAAGCACCTTTTTTCACTTCCGGCGCTCTCTGGAGCAAAAAAGACAAACGTCCAGCTTTTGCTGCCACAGCAAAGGTGCCAGCGGGGAAAAGTGATGCTGGTTCTCACTGCCACCTGGAACTCCTTCAAATGCCCCAGACAATTTGGCGCTCTCTGCTTTCCTGAGGATTCTATCCTCAAAAGCACCTTTTTTCACTTTCGGCGCTGTCTGGAGCAAAAAAGAAAAACGTCCAACTTTTGCTGCCACAGCAAAAGTGCCAGCGGGGAAAAGTGATGCTGGTTCTCACTGCCTCCTGGAACCCCTTTAAATGCCCCAGACAATTTGGCCCTCTCTGCTTTCCTGAGGACTCTATCCGCAAAAGCACCTTTTTTCACTTTCGGCGCTCTCTGGAGCAAAAACGTCAAACGTCCAGCTTTGCTGCCACAGCAAAAGTGCCAGCGGGGAAAAGTGATGCTGGTTCTAACTGCCTCCTGGAACCCCTTCAAATGCCCCAGACAATTTGGCCCTCTCTGCTTTCCTGAGGACTCTATCCTCAAAAGCACCTTTTTTCACTTTCGGAGCTCTCTGGAGCAAAAAAGACAAACGTCCAGCTTTTGCTGCCACAGCAAAGGTGCCAGCGGGGAAAAGTGATGCTGGTCCTCACTGCCTCCTGGAACCCCTTCAAATGCCCCAGACAATTTGGCCCTCTCTGCTTTCCTGAGGACTCTATCCTCAAAACCACCTTTTTTCAGTTTCGGCGCTCTCTGGAGCAAAAAAGACAAACGTCCAGCTTCTGCTGCTACAGCAAAAGTGCCAGCGTGGAAAAGTGATGCTGGTTCTCACTGCCTCCTGGAACCCCTTCAAATGCCCCAGACAATTTGGCCCTCTCTGCTTTCCTGAGGACTCTATCCTCAAAAGCACCTTTTTTCACTTTCGGCGCTGTCTGGACCAAAAAAGACAAACGTCCAGCCTTTGCTGCCACAGCAAAGGTGCCAGCAGGGAAAAGTGATGCTGGTCCTCACTGCATCCTGGAACCCCTTCAAATGCCCCAGACAATTTGGCCCTCTCTGCTTTCCTGAGGACTCTATCCTCAAAAGCACCTTTTTTCACTTTCGGCGCTGTCTGGAGCAAAAAAGACAAACGTCCAGCCTTTGCTGCCACAGCAAAGGTGCCAGCAGGGAAAAGTGATGCTGGTCCTCACTGCATCCTGGAACCCCTTCAAATGCCCCAGACAATTTGGCCCTCTCTGCTTTCCTGAGGACTCTATCCTCAAAAGCACCTTTTTTCACTTTCGGCGCTCTCTGGAGCAAAAAAGACAAACGTCCAGCTTTTGCTGCCACAGCAAAAGTGCCAGCGGGGAATAGTGATGCTGGTTCTCACTGCCTCCTGGAACCCCTTCAAATGCCCCAGACAATTTGGCCCTCTCTGCTTTCCTGAGGACTCTATCCTCAAAAGCACCTTTTTTCACTTCCGGCGCTCTCTGGAGCAAAAAAGACAAACGTCCAGCTTTTGCTGCCACAGCAAAGGTGCCAGCGGGGAAAAGTGATGCTGGTTCTCACTGCCACCTGGAACTCCTTCAAATGCCCCAGACAATTTGGCGCTCTCTGCTTTCCTGAGGATTCTATCCTCAAAAGCACCTTTTTTCACTTTCGGCGCTCTCTGGAGCAAAAAAGAAAAACGTCCAACTTTTGCTGCCACAGCAAAAGTGCCAGCGGGGAAAAGTGATGCTGGTTCTCACTGCCTCCTGGAACCCCTTTAAATGCCCCAGACAATTTGGCCCTCTCTGCTTTCCTGAGGACTCTATCCGCAAAAGCACCTTTTTTCACTTTCGGCGCTCTCTGGAGCAAAAACGTCAAACGTCCAGCTTTGCTGCCACAGCAAAAGTGCCAGCGGGGAAAAGTGATGCTGGTTCTAACTGCCTCCTGGAACCCCTTCAAATGCCCCAGACAATTTGGCCCTCTCTGCTTTCCTGAGGACTCTATCCTCAAAAGCACCTTTTTTCACTTTCGGAGCTCTCTGGAGCAAAAAAGACAAACGTCCAGCTTTTGCTGCCACAGCAAAGGTGCCAGCGGGGAAAAGTGATGCTGGTCCTCACTGCCTCCTGGAACCCCTTTAAATGCCCCAGACAATTTGGCCCTCTCTGCTTTCCTGAGGACTCTATCCTCAAAAGCACCTTTTTTCACTTTCGGCGCTGTCTGGAGCAAAAAAGAAAAACGTCCAACTTTTGCTACCACAGCAAAAGTGCCAGCGGGGAAAAGTGATGCTGGTTCTCACTGCCTCCTGGAACCCCTTTAAATGCCCCAGACAATTTGGCCCTCTCTGCTTTCCTGAGGACTCTATCCTCAAAAGCACCTTTTTTCACTTTCGGCGCTCTCTGGAGCAAAAAAGACAAACGTCCAGCTTTTGCTGCCACAGCAAAGGTGCCAGCGGGGAAAAGTGATGCTGGTCCTCACTGCCTCCTGGAACCCCTTCAAATGCCCCAGACAATTTGGCCCTCTCTGCTTTCCTGAGGACTCTATCCTCAAAAGCACCTTTTTTCACTTTCGGCGCTGTCTGGAGCAAAAAAGAAAAACGTCCAACTTTTGCTGCCACAGCAAAAGTGCCAGCGGGGAAAAGTGATGCTGGTTCTCACTGCCTCCTGGAACCCCTTCAAATGCCCCAGACAATTTGGCCCTCTCTGCTTTCCTGAGGACTCTATCCGCAAAAGCACCTTTTTTCACTTTCGGCGCTCTCTGGAGCAAAAAAGACAAACGTCCAGCTTTTGCTGCCACAGCAAAAGTGCCAGCAGGGAAAAGTGATGCTGGTTCTAACTGCCTCCTGGAACCCCTTCAAATGCCCCAGACAATTTGGCCCTCTCTGCTTTCCTGAGGACTCTATCCTCAAAAGCACCTTTTTTCACTTTCGGCGCTGTCTGGAGAAAAAAAGACAATCGTCCAGCTTTTGCTGCCACAGCAAAGGTGCCAGCGGGGAAAAGTGATGCTGGTCCTCACTGCCTCCTGGAACCCCTTCAAATGCCCCAGACAATTTGGCCCTCTCTGCTTTCCTGAGGACTCTATCCTCAAAAGCACCTTTTTTCACTTTCGTCGCTCTCTGGAGCAAAAAAGACAAACGTCCAGCCTTTGCTGCCACAGCAAAGGTGCCAGCAGGGAAAAGTGATGCTGGTCCTCACTGCCTCCTGGAACCCCTTCAAATGCCCCAGACAATTTGGCCCTCTCTGCTTTCCTGAGGACTCTATCCTCAAAAGCACCTTTTTTCACTTTCGGCGCTCTCTGGAGCAAAAAAGACAAACGTCCAGCCTTTGCTGCCACAGCAAAGGTGCCAGCGGGGAAAAGTGATGCTGGTCCTCACTGCCTCCTGGAACCCCTTCAAATGCCCCAGACAATTTGGCCCTCTCTGCTTTCCTGAGGACTCTATCCTCAAAAGCACCTTTTTTCACTTTCGGCGCTGTCTGGAGCAAAAAAGACAAACGTCCAGCCTTTGCTGCCACAGCAAAGGTGCCAGCGGGGAAAAGTGATGCTGGTCCTCACTGCCTCCTGGAACCCCTTCAAATGCCCCAGACAATTTGGCCCTCTCTGCTTTCCTGAGGACTCTATCCTCAAAAGCACCTTTTTTCACTTTCGGCGCTGTCTGGAGCAAAAAAGACAAACGTCCAGCTTTTGATGCCACAGCAAGAGTGCCAGCGGGGAAAAGTGATGCTGGTTCTCACTGCCTCCTGGAGGCCCTTCAAATGCCCCAGACAATTTGGCCCTCTCTGCTTTCCTGAGGACTCTATCCTCAAAAGCACCTTTTTTCACTTTCGGCGCTCTCTGGAGCAAAAAAGACAAACGTCCAGCTTTTGCTGCCACAGCAAAGGTGCCAGCGGGGAAAAGTGATGATGGTCCTCACTGCCTCCTGGAACCCCTTCAAATGCCCCAGACAATTTGGCCCTCTCTGCTTTCCTGAGGACTCTATCCGCAAAAGCACCTTTTTTCACTTTCGGCGCTCTCTGGAGCAAAAAAGACAAACGTCCAGCTTTTGCTGCCACAGCAAAAGTGCCAGCGGGGAAAAGTGATGCTGGTCCTCACTGCCTCCTGGAACCCCTTCAAATGCCCCAGACAATTTGGCCCTCTCTGCTTTCCTGAGGACTCTATCCTCAAAAGCACCTTTTTTCACTTTCGGCGCTGTCTGGAGAAAAAAAGAAAATCGTCCAGTTTTTGCTGCCACAGCAAAGGTGCCAGCGGGGAAAAGTGATGCTGGTCCTCACTGCCTCCTGGAACCCCTTCAAATGCCCCAGACAATTTGGCCCTCTCTGCTTTCCTGAGGACTCTATCCTCAAAAGCACCTTTTTTCACTTTCGGCGCTCTCTGGACCAAAAAAGACAAACGTCCAGCCTTTGCTGCCACAGCAAAGGTGCCAGCAGGGAAAAGTGATGCTGGTCCTCACTGCCTCCTGGAACCCCTTCAAATGCCCCAGACAATTTGGCCCTCTCTGCTTTCCTGAGGACTCTATCCTCAAAAGCACCTTTTTTCAATTTCGGCGCTCTCTGGAGCAAAAAAGACAAACGTCCAGCCTTTGCTGCCACAGCAAAGGTGCCAGCGGGGAAAAGTGATGCTGGTCCTCACTGCCTCCTGGAACCCCTTCAAATGCCCCAGACAATTTGGCCCTCTCTGCTTTCCTGCGCACTCTATCGGCAAAAGCACCTTTTTTCACTTTCGGCGCTCTCTGGAGCAAAAACGTCAAACGTCCAGCTTTGCTGCCACAGCAAAAGTGCCAGCGGGGAAAAGTGATGCTGGTTCTAACTGCCTCCTGGAACCCCTTCAAATGCCCCAGACAATTTGGCCCTCTCTGCTTTCCTGAGGACTCTATCCTCAAAAGCACCTTTTTTCACTTTCGGAGCTCTCTGGAGCAAAAAAGACAAACGTCCAGCTTTTGCTGCCACAGCAAAGGTGCCAGCGGGGAAAAGTGATGCTGGTCCTCACTGCCTCCTGGAACCCCTTCAAATGCCCCAGACAATTTGGCCCTCTCTGCTTTCCTGAGGACTCTATCCTCAAAAGCACCTTTTTTCACTTTCGGCGCTCTCTGGAGCAAAAAAGACAAACGTCCAGCTTTTGCTGCCACAGCAAAAGTGCCAGCAGGGAAAAGTGATGCTGGTTCTAACTGCCTCCTGGAACCCCTTCAAATGCCCCAGACAATTTGGCCCTCTCTGCTTTCCTGAGGACTCTATCCTCAAAAGCACCTTTTTTCACTTTCGGCGCTGTCTGGAGAAAAAAAGACAATCGTCCAGCTTTTGCTGCCACAGCAAAGGTGCCAGCGGGGAAAAGTGATGCTGGTCCTCACTGCCTCCTGGAACCCCTTCAAATGCCCCAGACAATTTGGCCCTCTCTGCTTTCCTGAGGACTCTATCCTCAAAAGCACCTTTTTTCACTTTCGTCGCTCTCTGGAGCAAAAAAGACAAACGTCCAGCCTTTGCTGCCACAGCAAAGGTGCCAGCAGGGAAAAGTGATGCTGGTCCTCACTGCCTCCTGGAACCCCTTCAAATGCCCCAGACAATTTGGCCCTCTCTGCTTTCCTGAGGACTCTATCCTCAAAAGCACCTTTTTTCACTTTCGGCGCTCTCTGGAGCAAAAAAGACAAACGTCCAGCCTTTGCTGCCACAGCAAAGGTGCCAGCGGGGAAAAGTGATGCTGGTCCTCACTGCCTCCTGGAACCCCTTCAAATGCCCCAGACAATTTGGCCCTCTCTGCTTTCCTGAGGACTCTATCCTCAAAAGCACCTTTTTTCACTTTCGGCGCTGTCTGGAGCAAAAAAGACAAACGTCCAGCCTTTGCTGCCACAGCAAAGGTGCCAGCGGGGAAAAGTGATGCTGGTCCTCACTGCCTCCTGGAACCCCTTCAAATGCCCCAGACAATTTGGCCCTCTCTGCTTTCCTGAGGACTCTATCCTCAAAAGCACCTTTTTTCACTTTCGGCGCTGTCTGGAGCAAAAAAGACAAACGTCCAGCTTTTGATGCCACAGCAAGAGTGCCAGCGGGGAAAAGTGATGCTGGTTCTCACTGCCTCCTGGAGGCCCTTCAAATGCCCCAGACAATTTGGCCCTCTCTGCTTTCCTGAGGACTCTATCCTCAAAAGCACCTTTTTTCACTTTCGGCGCTCTCTGGAGCAAAAAAGACAAACGTCCAGCTTTTGCTGCCACAGCAAAGGTGCCAGCGGGGAAAAGTGATGATGGTCCTCACTGCCTCCTGGAACCCCTTCAAATGCCCCAGACAATTTGGCCCTCTCTGCTTTCCTGAGGACTCTATCCGCAAAAGCACCTTTTTTCACTTTCGGCGCTCTCTGGAGCAAAAAAGACAAACGTCCAGCTTTTGCTGCCACAGCAAAAGTGCCAGCGGGGAAAAGTGATGCTGGTCCTCACTGCCTCCTGGAACCCCTTCAAATGCCCCAGACAATTTGGCCCTCTCTGCTTTCCTGAGGACTCTATCCTCAAAAGCACCTTTTTTCACTTTCGGCGCTGTCTGGAGAAAAAAAGACAATCGTCCAGTTTTTGCTGCCACAGCAAAGGTGCCAGCGGGGAAAAGTGATGCTGGTCCTCACTGCCTCCTGGAACCCCTTCAAATGCCCCAGACAATTTGGCCCTCTCTGCTTTCCTGAGGACTCTATCCTCAAAAGCACCTTTTTTCACTTTCGGCGCTCTCTGGACCAAAAAAGACAAACGTCCAGCCTTTGCTGCCACAGCAAAGGTGCCAGCGGGGAAAAGTGATGCTGGTCCTCACTGCCTCCTGGAACCCCTTCAAATGCCCCAGACAATTTGGCCCTCTCTGCTTTCCTGAGGACTCTATCCTCAAAAGCACCTTTTTTCACTTTCGGCGCTGTCTGGAGCAAAAAAGACAAACGTCCAGCCTTTGCTGCCACAGCAAAGGTGCCAGCGGGGAAAAGTGATGCTGGTCCTCACTGCCTCCTGGAACCCCTTCAAATGCCCCAGACAATTTGGCCCTCTCTGCTTTCCTGAGGACTCTATCCTCAAAAGCACCTTTTTTCACTTTCGGCGCTGTCTGGAGCAAAAAAGACAAACGTCCAGCTTTTGATGCCACAGCAAGAGTGCCAGCGGGGAAAAGTGATGCTGGTTCTCACTGCCTCCTGGAGGCCCTTCAAATGCCCCAGACAATTTGGCCCTCTCTGCTTTCCTGAGGACTCTATCCTCAAAAGCACCTTTTTTCACTTTCGGCGCTCTCTGGAGCAAAAAAGACAAACGTCCAGCTTTTGCTGCCACAGCAAAGGTGCCAGCGGGGAAAAGTGATGATGGTCCTCACTGCCTCCTGGAACCCCTTCAAATGCCCCAGACAATTTGGCCCTCTCTGCTTTCCTGAGGACTCTATCCGCAAAAGCACCTTTTTTCACTTTCGGCGCTCTCTGGAGCAAAAAAGACAAACGTCCAGCTTTTGCTGCCACAGCAAAAGTGCCAGCGGGGAAAAGTGATGCTGGTCCTCACTGCCTCCTGGAACCCCTTCAAATGCCCCAGACAATTTGGCCCTCTCTGCTTTCCTGAGGACTCTATCCTCAAAAGCACCTTTTTTCACTTTCGGCGCTGTCTGGAGAAAAAAAGAAAATCGTCCAGTTTTTGCTGCCACAGCAAAGGTGCCAGCGGGGAAAAGTGATGCTGGTCCTCACTGCCTCCTGGAACCCCTTCAAATGCCCCAGACAATTTGGCCCTCTCTGCTTTCCTGAGGACTCTATCCTCAAAAGCACCTTTTTTCACTTTCGGCGCTCTCTGGACCAAAAAAGACAAACGTCCAGCCTTTGCTGCCACAGCAAAGGTGCCAGCAGGGAAAAGTGATGCTGGTCCTCACTGCCTCCTGGAACCCCTTCAAATGCCCCAGACAATTTGGCCCTCTCTGCTTTCCTGAGGACTCTATCCTCAAAAGCACCTTTTTTCAATTTCGGCGCTCTCTGGAGCAAAAAAGACAAACGTCCAGCCTTTGCTGCCACAGCAAAGGTGCCAGCGGGGAAAAGTGATGCTGGTCCTCACTGCCTCCTGGAACCCCTTCAAATGCCCCAGACAATTTGGCCCTCTCTGCTTTCCTGCGCACTCTATCGGCAAAAGCACCTTTTTTCACTTTCGGCGCTCTCTGGAGCAAAAACGTCAAACGTCCAGCTTTGCTGCCACAGCAAAAGTGCCAGCGGGGAAAAGTGATGCTGGTTCTAACTGCCTCCTGGAACCCCTTCAAATGCCCCAGACAATTTGGCCCTCTCTGCTTTCCTGAGGACTCTATCCTCAAAAGCACCTTTTTTCACTTTCGGAGCTCTCTGGAGCAAAAAAGACAAACGTCCAGCTTTTGCTGCCACAGCAAAGGTGCCAGCGGGGAAAAGTGATGCTGGTCCTCACTGCCTCCTGGAACCCCTTCAAATGCCCCAGACAATTTGGCCCTCTCTGCTTTCCTGAGGACTCTATCCTCAAAAGCACCTTTTTTCACTTTCGGCGCTCTCTGGAGCAAAAAAGACAAACGTCCAGCTTTTGCTGCCACAGCAAAAGTGCCAGCAGGGAAAAGTGATGCTGGTTCTAACTGCCTCCTGGAACCCCTTCAAATGCCCCAGACAATTTGGCCCTCTCTGCTTTCCTGAGGACTCTATCCTCAAAAGCACCTTTTTTCACTTTCGGCGCTGTCTGGAGAAAAAAAGACAATCGTCCAGCTTTTGCTGCCACAGCAAAGGTGCCAGCGGGGAAAAGTGATGCTGGTCCTCACTGCCTCCTGGAACCCCTTCAAATGCCCCAGACAATTTGGCCCTCTCTGCTTTCCTGAGGACTCTATCCTCAAAAGCACCTTTTTTCACTTTCGTCGCTCTCTGGAGCAAAAAAGACAAACGTCCAGCCTTTGCTGCCACAGCAAAGGTGCCAGCAGGGAAAAGTGATGCTGGTCCTCACTGCCTCCTGGAACCCCTTCAAATGCCCCAGACAATTTGGCCCTCTCTGCTTTCCTGAGGACTCTATCCTCAAAAGCACCTTTTTTCACTTTCGGCGCTCTCTGGAGCAAAAAAGACAAACGTCCAGCCTTTGCTGCCACAGCAAAGGTGCCAGCGGGGAAAAGTGATGCTGGTCCTCACTGCCTCCTGGAACCCCTTCAAATGCCCCAGACAATTTGGCCCTCTCTGCTTTCCTGAGGACTCTATCCTCAAAAGCACCTTTTTTCACTTTCGGCGCTGTCTGGAGCAAAAAAGACAAACGTCCAGCCTTTGCTGCCACAGCAAAGGTGCCAGCGGGGAAAAGTGATGCTGGTCCTCACTGCCTCCTGGAACCCCTTCAAATGCCCCAGACAATTTGGCCCTCTCTGCTTTCCTGAGGACTCTATCCTCAAAAGCACCTTTTTTCACTTTCGGCGCTGTCTGGAGCAAAAAAGACAAACGTCCAGCTTTTGATGCCACAGCAAGAGTGCCAGCGGGGAAAAGTGATGCTGGTTCTCACTGCCTCCTGGAGGCCCTTCAAATGCCCCAGACAATTTGGCCCTCTCTGCTTTCCTGAGGACTCTATCCTCAAAAGCACCTTTTTTCACTTTCGGCGCTCTCTGGAGCAAAAAAGACAAACGTCCAGCTTTTGCTGCCACAGCAAAGGTGCCAGCGGGGAAAAGTGATGATGGTCCTCACTGCCTCCTGGAACCCCTTCAAATGCCCCAGACAATTTGGCCCTCTCTGCTTTCCTGAGGACTCTATCCGCAAAAGCACCTTTTTTCACTTTCGGCGCTCTCTGGAGCAAAAAAGACAAACGTCCAGCTTTTGCTGCCACAGCAAAAGTGCCAGCGGGGAAAAGTGATGCTGGTCCTCACTGCCTCCTGGAACCCCTTCAAATGCCCCAGACAATTTGGCCCTCTCTGCTTTCCTGAGGACTCTATCCTCAAAAGCACCTTTTTTCACTTTCGGCGCTCTCTGGACCAAAAAAGACAAACGTCCAGCCTTTGCTGCCACAGCAAAGGTGCCAGCAGGGAAAAGTGATGCTGGTCCTCACTGCCTCCTGGAACCCCTTCAAATGCCCCAGACAATTTGGCCCTCTCTGCTTTCCTGAGGACTCTATCCTCAAAAGCACCTTTTTTCAATTTCGGCGCTCTCTGGAGCAAAAAAGACAAACGTCCAGCCTTTGCTGCCACAGCAAAGGTGCCAGCGGGGAAAAGTGATGCTGGTCCTCACTGCCTCCTGGAACCCCTTCAAATGCCCCAGACAATTTGGCCCTCTCTGCTTTCCTGCGCACTCTATCGGCAAAAGCACCTTTTTTCACTTTCGGCGCTCTCTGGAGCAAAAAAGTCAAACGTCCAGCTTTGCTGCCACAGCAAAAGTGCCAGCGGGGAAAAGTGATGCTGGTTCTAACTGCCTCCTGGAACCCCTTCAAATGCCCCAGACAATTTGGCCCTCTCTGCTTTCCTGAGGACTTTATCCTCAAAAGCACCTTTTTTCACTTTCGGTGCTCTCTGGAGCAAAAAAGACAAACGTCCAGCTTTTGCTGCCACAGCAAAAGTGCCAGCGGGGAAAAGTGATGATGGTCCTCACTGCCTCCTGGAACCCCTTCAAATGCCCCAGACAATTTGGCCCTCTCTGCTTTCCTGAGGACTTTATCCTCAAAAGCACCTTTTTTCACTTTCGGCGCTGTCTGGACCAAAAAAGACAAACGTCCAGCCTTTGCTGCCACAGCAAAGGTGCCAGCAGGGAAAAGTGATGCTGGTCCTCACTGCATCCTGGAACCCCTTCAAATGCCCCAGACAATTTGGCCCTCTCTGCTTTCCTGAGGACTCTATCCTCAAAAGCACCTTTTTTCACTTTCGGCGCTCTCTGGAGCAAAAAAGACAAACGTCCAGCTTTTGCTGCCACAGCAAAAGTGCCAGCGGGGAAAAGTGATGCTGGTCCTCACTGCCTCCTGGAACCCCTTCAAATGCCCCAGACAATTTGGCCCTGTCTGCTTTCCTGAGGACTCTATCCTCAAAAGCACCTTTTTTCACTTTCGGCGCTCTCTGGAGCAAAAAAGACAAACGTCCAGCTTTTGCTGCCACAGCAAAAGTGCCAGCGGGGAAAAGTGATGCTGGTCCTCACTGCCTCCTGGAACCCCTTCAAATGCCCCAGACAATTTGGCCCTCTCTGCTTTCCTGAGCACTCTATCCTCAAAAGCACCTTTTTTCAATTTCGGCGCTGTCTAGAGCAAAAAAGACAAACGTCCAGCTTTTGCTGCCACAGCAAAGGTGCCAGCGGGGAAAAGTGATGCTGGTCCTCACTGCCTCCTGGAACCCCTTCAAATGCCCCAGACAATTTGGCCCTCTCTGCTTTCCTGAGGACTCTATACTCAAAACCACCTTTTTTCACTTTCGGCGCTGTCTGGAGCAAAAAAGACAAACGTCCAGCTTTTGCTGCCACAGCAAAGGTGCCAGCGGGGAAAAGTGATGCTGGTCCTCACTGCCTCCTGGAACCCCTTCAAATGCCCCAGACAATTTGGCCCTCTCTGCTTTCCTGAGGACTCTATCCTCAAAAGCACCTTTTTTCACTTTCGGCACTGTCTGGAGCAAAAAAGACAAACATCCAGCTTTTGCTGCCACAGCAAAGGTGCCAGCGGGGAAAAGTGATGCTGGTTCTCACTGCCTCCTGGAACCCCTTTAAATGCCCCAGACAATTTGGCCCTCTCTGCTTTCCTGAGGACTCTATCCTCAAAAGCACCTTTTTTCACTTTCGGCGCTCTCTGGAGCAAAAAAGACAATCGTCGAGCTTTTGCTGCCACAGCAAAGGTGCCAGCGGGGAAAAGTGATGCTGGTCCTCACTGCCTCCTGGAACCCCTTCAAATGCCCCAGACAATTTGGCCCTCTCTGCTTTCCTGAGGACTCTATCCTCAAAAGCACCTTTTTTCACTTTCGGCGCTGTCTGGAGCAAAAAAGACAAACGTCCAGCTTTTGATGCCACAGCAAGAGTGCCAGCGGGGAAAAGTGATGCTGGTTCTCACTGCCTCCTGGAGGCCCTTCAAATGCCCCAGACAATTTGGCCCTCTCTGCTTTCCTGAGGACTCTATCCTCAAAAGCACCTTTTTTCACTTTCGGCGCTGTCTGGAGAAAAAAAGACAATCGTCCAGTTTTTGCTGCCACAGCAAAGGTGCCAGCGGGGAAAAGTGATGCTGGTCCTCACTGCCTCCTGGAACCCCTTCAAATGCCCCAGACAATTTGGCCCTCTCTGCTTTCCTGAGGACTCTATCCTCAAAAGCACCTTTTTTCACTTTCGGCGCTCTCTGGACCAAAAAAGACAAACGTCCAGCCTTTGCTGCCACAGCAAAGGTGCCAGCAGGGAAAAGTGATGCTGGTCCTCACTGCCTCCTGGAACCCCTTCAAATGCCCCAGACAATTTGGCCCTCTCTGCTTTCCTGAGGACTCTATCCTCAAAAGCACCTTTTTTCACTTTCGGCGCTCTCTGGAGCAAAAAAGACAAACGTCCAGCCTTTGCTGCCACAGCAAAGGTGCCAGCGGGGAAAAGTGATGCTGGTCCTCACTGCCTCCTGGAACCCCTTCAAATGCCCCAGACAATTTGGCCCTCTCTGCTTTCCTGCGCACTCTATCGGCAAAAGCACCTTTTTTCACTTTCGGCGCTCTCTGGAGCAAAAAAGTCAAACGTCCAGCTTTGCTGCCACAGCAAAAGTGCCAGCGGGGAAAAGTGATGCTGGTTCTAACTGCCTCCTGGAACCCCTTCAAATGCCCCAGACAATTTGGCCCTCTCTGCTTTCCTGAGGACTTTATCCTCAAAAGCACCTTTTTTCACTTTCAGTGCTCTCTGGAGCAAAAAAGACAAACGTCCAGCTTTTGCTGCCACAGCAAAGGTGCCAGCGTAGAAAAGTGATGATGGTCCTCACTGCCTCCTGGAACCCCTTCAAATGCCCCAGACAATTTGGCCCTCTCTGCTTTCCTGAGGACTCTATCCTCAAAAGCACCTTTTTTCACTTTCGGCGCTGTCTGGAGCAAAAAAGACAAACGTCCAGCTTTTGCTGCCACAGCAAAGGTGCCAGCGGGGAAAAGTGATGCTGGTCCTCACTGCCTCCTGGAACCCCTTCAAATGCCCCAGACAATTTGGCCCTCTCTGCTTTCCTGAGGACTCTATCCTCAAAAGCACCTTTTTTCACTTTCGGCGCTGTCTGGAGCAAAAAAGACAAACGTCCAGCTTTTGCTGCCACAGCAAAAGTGCCAGCGGGGAAAAGTGATGCTGGTCCTCACTGCCTCCTGGAACCCCTTCAAATGCCCCAGACAATTTGGCCCTCTCTGCTTTCCTGAGGACTCTATCCTCAAAAGCACCTTTTTTCACTTTCGGCGCTTTCTAGAGCAAAAAAGACAAACGTCCAGCTTTTGCTGCCACAGCAAAGGTGCCAGCGGGAAAAAGTGATGCTGGTCCTCACTGCCTCCTGGAACCCCTCAAATGCCCCAGACAATTTGGCCCTCTCTGCTTTCCTGCGGACTCTATCCTCAAAAGCACCTTTTTTCACTTTCGGCGCTCTCTGGAGCAAAAAAGACAAACGTCCAGCCTTTGCTGCCACAGCAAAGGTGCCAGCGGGGAAAAGTGATGCTGGTCCTCACTGCCTCCTGGAACCCCTTCAAATGCCCCAGACAATTTGGCCCTCTCGGCTTTCCTGAGGACTTTATCCTCAAAAGCACCTTTTTTCACTTTCGGCGCTCTCTGGAGCAAAAAAGACAAACGTCCAGCTTTTGCTGCCACAGCAAAAGTGCCAGCGGGGAAAAGTGATGCTGGTTCTCACTGCCTCCTGGAACCCCTTCAAATGCCCCAGACAATTTGGCCCTCTCTGCTTTCGTGAGGACTTTATCCTCAAAAGCACCTTTTTTCACTTTCGGCGCTGTCTGGAGCAAAAAAGACAAACGTCCAGCTTTTGCTGCCACAGCAAAGGTGCCAGCGGGGAAAAGTGATGCTGGTCCTCACTGCCTCCTGGAACCCCTTCAAATGCCCCAGACAATTTGGCCCTCTCTGCTTTCCTGAGGACTTTATCCTCAAAAGCACCTTTTTTCACTTTCGGCGCTGTCTGGAGCAAAAAAGACAAACGTCCAGCTTTTGCTGCCACAGCAAAGGTGCCAGCGGGGAAAAGTGATGATGGTCCTCACTGCCTCCTGGAACCCCTTCAAATGCCCCAGACAATTTGGCCCTCTCTGCTTTCCTGAGGACTCTATCCTCAAAAGCACCTTTTTTCACTTTCGGCGCTCTCTGGAGCAAAAAAGACAAACGTCCAGCTTTTGCTGCCACAGCAAAAGTGCCAGCGGGGAAAAGTGATGCTGGTCCTCACTGCCTCCTGGAACCCCTTCAAATGCCCCCAGACAATTTGGCCCTCTCTGCTTTCCTGAGGACTCTATCCGCAAAAGCACCTTTTTTCACTTTCGGCGCTCTCTGGAGCAAAAAAGACAAACGTCCAGCTTTTGCTGCCACAGCAAAAGTGCCAGCGGGGAAAAGTGATGCTGGTCCTCACTGCCTCCTGGAACCCCTTCAAATGCCCCAGACAATTTGGCCCTCTCTGCTTTCCTGAGGACTCTATCCTCAAAAGCACCTTTTTTCAATTTCGGCGCTGTCTAGAGCAAAAAAGACAAACGTCCAGCCTTTGCTGCCACAGCAAAGGTGCCAGCGGGGAAAAGTGATGCTGGTCCTCACTGCCTCCTGGAACCCCTTCAAATGCCCCAGACAATTTGGCCCTCTCTGCTTTCCTGAGGACTCTATACTCAAAACCACCTTTTTTCACTTTCGGCGCTGTCTGGAGCAAAAAAGACAAACGTCCAGCTTTTGCTGCCACAGCAAAGGTGCCAGCGGGGAAAAGTGATGCTGGTCCTCACTGCCTCCTGGAACCCCTTCAAATGCCCCAGACAATTTGGCCCTCTCTGCTTTCCTGAGGACTCTATCCTCAAAAGCACCTTTTTTCACTTTCGGCACTGTCTGGAGCAAAAAAGACAAACATCCAGCTTTTGCTGCCACAGCAAAGGTGCCAGCGGGGAAAAGTGATGCTGGTTCTCACTGCCTCCTGGAACCCCTTTAAATGCCCCAGACAATTTGGCCCTCTCTGCTTTCCTGAGGACTCTATCCTCAAAAGCACCTTTTTTCACTTTCGGCGCTCTCTGGAGCAAAATAGACAATCGTCGAGCTTTTGCTGCCACAGCAAAGGTGCCAGCGGGGAAAAGTGATGCTGGTCCTCACTGCCTCCTGGAACCCCTTCAAATGCCCCAGACAATTTGGCCCTCTCTGCTTTCCTGAGGACTTTATCCTCAAAAGCACCTTTTTTTCACTTTCGGCGCTGTCTGGAGCAAAAAAGACAAACGTCCAGCTTTTGCTGCCACAGCAAAGGTGCCAGCGGGGAAAAGTGATGATGGTCCTCACTGCCTCCTGGAACCCCTTCAAATGCCCCAGACAATTTGGCCCTCTCTGCTTTCCTGAGGACTCTATCCTCAAAAGCACCTTTTTTCACTTTCGGCGCTGTCTGGAGCAAAAAAGACAAACGTCCAGCTTTTGCTGCCACAGCAAAAGTGCCAGCGGGGAAAAGTGATGCTGGTCCTCACTGCCTCCTGGAACCCCTTCAAATGCCCCAGACAATTTGGCCCTCTCTGCTTTCCTGAGGACTCTATCCTCAAAAGCACCTTTTTTCACTTTCGGCGCTCTCTGGAGCAAAAAAGACAAACGTCCAGCTTTTGCTGCCACAGCAAAAGTGCCAGCGGGGAAAAGTGATGGTGGTCCTCACTGCCTCCTGGAACCCCTTCAAATGCCCCAGACAATTTGGCCCTCTCTGCTTTCCTGAGGACTCTATCCTCAAAACCACCTTTTTTCACTTTCGGCGCTGTCTGGAGCAAAAAAGACAAACGTCCAGCTTTTGCTGCCACAGCAAAAATGCCAGCGGGGAAAAGTGATGCTGGTTCTCACTGCCTCCTGGAACCCCTTCAAATGCCCCAGACAATTTGGCCCTCTCTGCTTTCCTGAGGACTTTATCCTCAAAAGCACCTTTTTTCACTTTCGGCGCTGTCTGGAGCAAAAAAGACAAACGTCCAGCTTTTGCTGCCACAGCAAAGGTGCCAGCGGGGAAAAGTGATGCTGGTCCTCACTGCCTCCTGGAAACCCTTCAAATGCCCCAGACAATTTGGCCCTCTCTGCTTTCCTGAGGACTCTATCCTCAAAAGCACCTTTTTTCACTTTCGGCGCTCTCTGGAGCAAAAAAGACAAACGTCCAGCCTTTGCTGCCACAGCAAAGGTGCCAGCAAGGAAAAGTGATGCTGGTCCTCACTGCCTCCTGGAACCCCTTCAAATGCCCCAGACAATTTGGCCCTCTCTGCTTTCCTGAGGACTCTATCCGCAAAAGCACCTTTTTTCACTTTCGGCGCTCTCTGGAGCAAAAAAGACAAACGTCCAGCTTTTGCTGCCACAGCAAAAGTGCCAGCGGGGAAAAGTGATGCTGGTTCTCACTGCCTCCTGGAACTCCTTCAAATGCCCCAGACAATTTGGCCCTTTCTGCTTTCCTGAGGACACTATCCTCAAAAGCACCTTTTTTCACTTTCGGCGCTCTCTGGAGCAAAAAAGACAAACGTCCAGCTTTTGCTGCCACAGCAAAGGTGCCAGAGGGGAAAAGTGATGCTGGTCCTCACTGCCTCCTGGAACCCCTTCAAATGCCCCAGACAATTTGGCCCTCTCTGCTTTCCTGAGGACTCTATCCTCAAAACCACCTTTTTTCACTTTCGGCGCTCTCTGGAGCAAAAAAGACAAACGTCCAGCTTTTGCTGCCACAGCAAAAGTGCCAGCGGGGAAAAGTGATGCTGGTCCTCACTGCCTCCTGGAACCCCTTCAAATGCCCCAGACAATTTGGCCCTCTCTGCTTTCCTGAGGACTTTATCCTCAAAAGCACCTTTTTTCACTTTCGGCGCTGTCTGGAGCAAAAAATACAAACGTCCAGCTTTTGCTGCCACAGCAAAGGTGCCAGCGGGGAAAAGTGATGCTGGTCCTCACTGCCTCCTGGAACCCCTTCAAATGCCCCAGACAATTTGGCCCTCTCTGCTTTCCTGAGGACTCTATCCTCAAAAGAATCTTTTTTCACTTTCGGCGCTGTCTGGAGCAAAAAAGACAAACGTCCAGCTTTTGCTGCCACAGCAAAAATGCCAGCGGGGAAAAGTGATGCTGGTTCTCACTGCCTCCTGGAACCCCTTCAAATGCCCCAGACAATTTGGCCCTCTCTGCTTTCCTGAGGACTTTATCCTCAAAAGCACCTTTTTTCACTTTCGGCGCTGTCTGGACCAAAAAAGACAAACGTCCAGCTTTTGCTGCCACAGCAAAGGTGCCAGCGGGGAAAAGTGATGCTGGTCCTCACTGCCTCCTGGAAACCCTTCAAATGCCCCAGACAATTTGGCCCTCTCTGCTTTCCTGAGGACTCTATCCTCAAAAGCACCTTTTTTCACTTTCGGCGCTCTCTGGAGCAAAAAAGACAAACGTCCAGCCTTTGCTGCCACAGCAAAGGTGGCAGCGGGGAAAAGTGATGCTGGTCCTCACTGCCTCCTGGAACCCCTTCAAATGCCCCAGACAATTTGGCCCTCTCTGCTTTCCTGAGGACTCAATCCTCAAAAGCACCTTTTTTCACTTTCGGCGCTCTCTGGAGCAAAAAAGACAAACGTCCAGCTTTTGCTGCCACAGCAAAGGTGCAGCAGGGAAAAGAGATGATGGTCCTCACTGCCTCCTGGAACCCCTTCAAATGCCCCAGACAATTTGGACCTCTCTGCTTTCCTGAGGACTCTATCCTCAAAAGCACCTTTTTTCACTTTCGGCGCTCTCTGGAGCAAAAAAACAAACGTCCAGCTTTTGCTGCCACAGCAAAAGTGCCAGCGGGGAAAAGTGATGCTGGTCCTCACTGCCTCCTGGAACCCCTTCAAATGCCCCAGACAATTTGGCCCTCTCTGCTTTCCTGAGGACTCTATCCTCAAAAGCACCTTTTTTCACTTTCGGCGCTGTCTGGAGCAAAAAAGACAAACGTCCAGCTTTTGCTGCCACAGCAAAAGTGCCTGCGGGGAAAAGTGACGCTGGTCCTCACTGCCTCCTGGAACCCCTTCAAATGCCCCAGACAATTTGGCCCTCTCGGCTTTCCTGAGGACGCTATCCTCAAAAGCACCTTTTTTCACTTTCGGCGCTGTCTGGAGCAAAAAAGACAAACGTCCAGCTTTTGCTGCCACAGCAAAAGTGCCAGCGGGGAAAAGTGATGCTGGTTCTCACTGCCTCCTGGAACCCCTTCAAATGCCCCAGACAATTTGGCCCTCTCTGCTTTCGTGAGGACTTTATCCTCAAAAGCACCTTTTTTCACTTTCGGCGCTGTCTGGAGCAAAAAAGACAAACGTCCAGCTTTTGCTGCCAGAGCAAAGGTGCCAGCGGGGAAAAGTGATGCTGGTCCTCACTGCCTCCTGGAACCCCTTCAAATGCCCCAGACAATTTGGCCCTCTCTGCTTTCCTGAGGACTTTATCCTCAAAAGCACCTTTTTTCACTTTCGGCGCTGTCTGGAGCAAAAAAGACAAACGTCCAGCTTTTGCTGCCACAGCAAAGGTGCCAGCGGGGAAAAGTGATGATGGTCCTCACTGCCTCCTGGAACCCCTTCAAATGCCCCAGACAATTTGGCCCTCTCTGCTTTCCTGAGGACTCTATCCTGAAAAGCACCTTTTTTCACTTTCGGCGCTCTCTGGAGCAAAAAAGACAAACGTCCAGCCTTTGCTGCCACAGCAAAGGTGCCAGCGGGGAAAAGTGATGCTGGTCCTCACTGCCTCCTGGAACCCCTTCAAATGCCCCAGACAATTTGGCCCTCTCTGCTTTCCTGAGGACTCTATCCGCAAAAGCACCTTTTTTCACTTTCGGCGCTCTCTGGAGCAAAAAAGACAAACGTCCAGCTTTTGCTGCCACAGCAAAAGTGCCAGCGGGGAAAAGTGATGCTGGTTCTCACTGCCTCCTGGAACTCCTTCAAATGCCCCAGACAATTTGGCCCTTTCTGCTTTCCTGAGGACACTATCCTCAAAAGCACCTTTTTTCACTTTCGGCGTTCTCTGGAGCAAAAAAGACAAACGTCCAGCTTTTGCTGCCACAGCAAAGGTGCCAGAGGGGAAAAGTGATGCTGGTCCTCACTGCCTCCTGGAACCCCTTCAAATGCCCCAGACAATTTGGCCCTCTCTGCTTTCCTGAGGACTCTATCCTCAAAACCACCTTTTTTCACTTTCGGCGCTCTCTGGAGCAAAAAAGACAAACGTCCAGCTTTTGCTGCCACAGCAAAAGTGCCAGCGGGGAAAAGTGATGCTGGTCCTCACTGCCTCCTGGAACCCCTTCAAATGCCCCAGACAATTTGGCCCTCTCTGCTTTCCTGAGGACTTTATCCTCAAAAGCACCTTTTTTCACTTTCGGCGCTCTCTGGAGCAAAAAAGACAAACGTCCAGCTTTTGCTGCCACAGCAAAGGTGCCAGCGGGGAAAAGTGATGCTGGTCCTCACTGCCTCCTGGAACCCCTTCAAATGCCCCAGACAATTTGGCCCTCTCTGCTTTCCTGAGGACTCTATCCTCAAAAGAATCTTTTTTCACTTTCGGCGCTGTCTGGAGCAAAAAAGACAAACGTCCAGCTTTTGCTGCCACAGCAAAAGTGCCAGCGGGGAAAAGTGATGCTGGTTCTCACTGCCTCCTGGAATCCCTTCAAATGCCCCAGACAATTTGGCCCTCTCTGCTTTCCTGAGGACTTTATCCTCAAAAGCACCTTTTTTCACTTTCGGCGCTGTCTGGACCAAAAAAGACAAACGTCCAGCTTTTGCTGCCACAGCAAAGGTGCCAGCGGGGAAAAGTGATGCTGGTCCTCACTGCCTCCTGGAACCCCTTCAAATGCCCCAGACAATTTGGCCCTCTCTGCTTTCCTGAGGACTCTATCCTCAAAAGCACCTTTTTTCACTTTCGGCGCTCTCTGGAGCAAAAAAGACAAACGTCCAGCCTTTGCTGCCACAGCAAAGGTGGCAGCGGGGAAAAGTGATGCTGGTCCTCACTGCCTCCTGGAACCCCTTCAAATGCCCCAGACAATTTGGCCCTCTCTGCTTTCCTGAGGACTCAATCCTCAAAAGCACCTTTTTTCACTTTCGGCGCTCTCTGGAGCAAAAAAGACAAACGTCCAGCTTTTGCTGCCACAGCAAAGGTGCAGCAGGGAAAAGAGATGATGGTCCTCACTGCCTCCTGGAACCCCTTCAAATGCCCCAGACAATTTGGACCTCTCTGCTTTCCTGAGGACTCTATCCTCAAAAGCACCTTTTTTCACTTTCGGCGCTCTCTGGAGCAAAAAAACAAACGTCCAGCTTTTGCTGCCACAGCAAAAGTGCCAGCGGGGAAAAGTGATGCTGGTCCTCACTGCCTCCTGGAACCCCTTCAAATGCCCCAGACAATTTGGCCCTCTCTGCTTTCCTGAGGACTCTATCCTCAAAAGCACCTTTTTTCACTTTCGGCGCTGTCTGGAGCAAAAAAGACAAACGTCCAGCTTTTGCTGCCACAGCAAAAGTGCTAGCGGGGAAAAGTGACGCTGGTCCTCACTGCCTCCTGGAACCCCTTCAAATGCCCCAGACAATTTGGCCCTCTCGGCTTTCCTGAGGACTCTATCCTCAAAAGCACCTTTTTTCACTTTCGGCGCTGTCTGGAGCAAAAAAGACAAACGTCCAGCTTTTGCTGCCACAGCAAAAGTGCCAGCGGGGAAAAGTGATGCTGGTTCTCACTGCCTCCTGGAACCCCTTCAAATGCCCCAGACAATTTGGCCCTCTCTGCTTTCGTGAGGACTTTATCCTCAAAAGCACCTTTTTTCACTTTCGGCGCTGTCTGGAGCAAAAAAGACAAACGTCCAGCTTTTGCTGCCACAGCAAAGGTGCCAGCGGGGAAAAGTGATGCTGGTCCTCACTGCCTCCTGGAACCCCTTCAAATGCCCCAGACAATTTGGCCCTCTCTGCTTTCCTGAGGACTTTATCCTCAAAAGCACCTTTTTTCACTTTCGGCGCTGTCTGGAGCAAAAAAGACAAACGTCCAGCTTTTGCTGCCACAGCAAAGGTGCCAGCGGGGAAAAGTGATGATGGTCCTCACTGCCTCCTGGAACCCCTTCAAATGCCCCAGACAATTTGGCCCTCTCTGCTTTCCTGAGGACTCTATCCTGAAAAGCACCTTTTTTCACTTTCGGCGCTGTCTGGAGCAAAAAAGACAAACGTCCAGCTTTTGCTGCCACAGCAAAAGTGCCAGCGGGGAAAAGTGATGCTGGTCCTCACTGCCTCCTGGAACCCCTTCAAATGCCCCAGACAATTTGGCCCTCTCTGCTTTCCTGAGGACTCTATCCTCAAAAGCACCTTTTTTCACTTTCGGCGCTCTCTGGAGCAAAAAAGACAAACGTCCAGCTTTTGCTGCCACAGCAAAAGTGCCAGCGGGGAAAAGTGATGGTGGTCCTCACTGCCTCCTGGAACCCCTTCAAATGCCCCAGACAATTTGGCCCTCTCTGCTTTCCTGAGGACTCTATCCTCAAAAGCACCTTTTTTCACTTTCGGCGCTCTCTGGAGCAAAAAAGACAAACGTCCAGCTTTTGCTGCCACAGCAAAAATGCCAGCGGGGAAAAGTGATGCTGGTTCTCACTGCCTCCTGGAACCCCTTCAAATGCCCCAGACAATTTGGCCCTCTCTGCTTTCCTGAGGACTTTATCCTCAAAAGCACCTTTTTTCACTTTCGGCGCTCTCTGGAGCAAAAAAGACAAACGTCCAGCTTTTGCTGCCACAGCAAAGGTGCCAGAGGGGAAAAGTGATGCTGGTCCTCACTGCCTCCTGGAACCCCTTCAAATGCCCCAGACAATTTGGCCCTCTCTGCTTTCCTGAGGACTCTATCCTCAAAACCACCTTTTTTCACTTTCGGCGCTCTCTGGAGCAAAAAAGACAAACGTCCAGCTTTTGCTGCCACAGCAAAAGTGCCAGCGGGGAAAAGTGATGCTGGTCCTCACTGCCTCCTGGAACCCCTTCAAATGCCCCAGACAATTTGGCCCTCTCTGCTTTCCTGAGGACTTTATCCTCAAAAGCACCTTTTTTCACTTTCGGCGCTCTCTGGAGCAAAAAAGACAAACGTCCAGCTTTTGCTGCCACAGCAAAAGTGCCAGCGGGGAAAAGTGATGCTGGTCCTCACTGCCTCCTGGAACCCCTTCAAATGCCCCAGACAATTTGGCCCTCTCTGCTTTCCTGAGGACTCTATCCTCAAAAGAATCTTTTTTCACTTTCGGCGCTGTCTGGAGCAAAAAAGACAAACGTCCAGCTTTTGCTGCCACAGCAAAAATGCCAGCGGGGAAAAGTGATGCTGGTTCTCACTGCCTCCTGGAACCCCTTCAAATGCCCCAGACAATTTGGCCCTCTCTGCTTTCCTGAGGACTTTATCCTCAAAAGCACCTTTTTTCACTTTCGGCGCTGTCTGGACCAAAAAAGACAAACGTCCAGCTTTTGCTGCCACAGCAAAGGTGCCAGCGGGGAAAAGTGATGCTGGTCCTCACTGCCTCCTGGAACCCCTTCAAATGCCCCAGACAATTTGGCCCTCTCTGCTTTCCTGAGGACTCTATCCTCAAAAGCACCTTTTTTCACTTTCGGCGCTCTCTGGAGCAAAAAAGACAAACGTCCAGCCTTTGCTGCCACAGCAAAGGTGCCAGCGGGGAAAAGTGATGCTGGTCCTCACTGCCTCCTAAAACCCCTTCAAATGCCCCAGACAATTTGGCCCTCTCTGCTTTCCTGAGGACTCAATCCTCAAAAGCACCTTTCTTCACTTTCGGCGCTCTCTGGAGCAAAAAAGACAAACGTCCAGCTTTTGCTGCCACAGCAAAGGTGCAGCAGGGAAAAGAGATGATGGTCCTCACTGCCTCCTGGAACCCCTTCAAATGCCCCAGACAATTTGGACCTCTCTGCTTTCCTGAGGACTCTATCCTCAAAAGCATCTTTTTTCACTTTCGGCGCTCTCTGGAGCAAAAAAACAAACGTCCAGCTTTTGCTGCCACAGCAAAAGTGCCAGCGGGGAAAAGTGATGCTGGTCCTCACTGCCTCCTGGAACCCCTTCAAATGCCCCAGACAATTTGGCCCTCTCTGCTTTCCTGAGGACTCTGTCCGCAAAAGCACCTTTTTTCACTTTCGGCGCTCTCTGGAGCAAAAAAGACAAACGTCCAGCCTTTGCTGCCACAGCAAAAGTGCCAGCGGGGAAAAGTGATGCTGGTTCTCACTGCCTCCTGGAACTCCTTCAAATGCCCCAGACAATTTGGCCCTCTCTGCTTTCCTGAGGACTTTATCCTCAAAAGCACCTTTTTTCACTTTCGGCGCTCTCTGGAGCAAAAAAGACAAACGTCCAGCTTTTGCTGCCACAGCAAAGGTGCCAGAGGGGAAAAGTGATGCTGGTCCTCACTGCCTCCTGGAACCCCTTCAAATGCCCCAGACAATTTGGCCCTCTCTGCTTTCCTGAGGACTCTATCCTCAAAACCACCTTTTTTCACTTTCGGCGCTCTCTGGAGCAAAAAAGACAAACGTCCAGCTTTTGCTGCCACAGCAAAAGTGCCAGCGGGGAAAAGTGATGCTGGTCCTCACTGCCTCCTGGAACCCCTTCAAATGCCCCAGACAATTTGGCCCTCTCTGCTTTCCTGAGGACTTTATCCTCAAAAGCACCTTTTTTCACTTTCGGCGCTCTCTGGAGCAAAAAAGACAAACGTCCAGCTTTTGCTGCCACAGCAAAAGTGCCAACGGGGAAAAGTGATGCTGGTCCTCACTGCCTCCTGGAACCCCTTCAAATGCCCCAGACAATTTGGCCCTCTCTGCTTTCCTGAGGACTCTATCCTCAAAAGCACCTTTTTTCACTTTCGGCGCTCTCTGGAGCAAAAAAGACAAACGTCCAGCCTTTGCTGCCACAGCAAAGGTGCCAGCGGGGAAAAGTGATGCTGGTCCTCACTGCCTCCTAAAACCCCTTCAAATGCCCCAGACAATTTGGCCCTCTCTGCTTTCCTGAGGACTCAATCCTCAAAAGCACCTTTTTTCACTTTCGGCGCTCTCTGGAGCAAAAAAGACAAACGTCCAGCTTTTGCTGCCACAGCAAAGGTGCAGCAGGGAAAAGAGATGATGGTCCTCACTGCCTCCTGGAACCCCTTCAAATGCCCCAGACAATTTGGACCTCTCTGCTTTCCTGAGGACTCTATCCTCAAAAGCACCTTTTTTCACTTTCGGCGCTCTCTGGAGCAAAAAAACAAACGTCCAGCTTTTGCTGCCACAGCAAAAGTGCCAGCGGGGAAAAGTGATGCTGGTCCTCACTGCCTCCTGGAACCCCTTCAAATGCCCCAGACAATTTGGCCCTCTCTGCTTTCCTGAGGACTCTATCCTCAAAAGCACCTTTTTTCACTTTCGGCGCTCTCTGGAGCAAAAAAGACAAACGTCCAGCTTTTGCTGCCACAGCAAAAGTGCCTGCGGGGAAAAGTGACGCTGGTCCTCACTGCCTCCTGGAACCCCTTCAAATGCCCCAGACAATTTGGCCCTCTCGGCTTTCCTGAGGACTCTATCCTCAAAAGCACCTTTTTTCACTTTCGGCGCTCTCTGGAGCAAAAAAGACAAACGTCCAGCTTTTGCTGCCACAGCAAAAGTGCCAGCGGGGAAAAGTGATGCTGGTTCTCACTGCCTCCTGGAACCCCTTCAAATGCCCCAGACAATTTGGCCCTCTCTGCTTTCGTGAGGACTTTATCCTCAAAAGCACCTTTTTTCACTTTCGGCGCTGTCTGGAGCAAAAAAGACAAACGTCCAGCTTTTGCTGCCACAGCAAAGGTGCCAGCGGGGAAAACTGATGCTGGTTCTCACTGCCTCCTGGAACCCCTTCAAATTCCCCAGACAATTTGGCCCTCTCTGCTTTCCTGAGGACTCTATCCTCAAAAGCAACTTTTTTCACTTTCGGCGCTCTCTGGAGCAAAAAAGACAAACGTCCAGCCTTTGCTGCCACAGCAAAGGTGCCAGCGGGGAAAAGTGATGCTGGTCCTCACTGCCTCCTGGAACCCCTTCAAATGCCCCAGACAATTTGGCCCTCTCTGCTTTCCTGAGGACTCTATCCGCAAAAGCACCTTTTTTCACTTTCGGCGCTCTCTGCAGCAAAAAAGACAAACGTCCAGCCTTTGCTGCCACAGCAAAGGTGCCAGCGGGGAAAAGTGATGCTGGTTCTCACTGCCTCCTGGAACCCCTTCAAATGCCCGAGACAATTTGGCCCTCTCTGCTTTCCTGAGGACTCTATCCTCAAAAGCACCTTTTTTCACTTTCGGCGCTCTCTGGAGCAAAAAAGACAAACGTCCAGCTTTTGCTGCCACAGCAAAAGTGCCAGCGGGAAAAGTGATGCTGGTCCTCACTGCCTCCTGGAACCCCTTCAAATGCCCCAGACAATTTGGCCCTCTCTGCTTTCCTGAGGACTCTATCCTCAAAAGCACCTTTTTTCACTTTCGGCGCTCTCTGGAGCAAAAAAGACAAACGTCCAGCTTTTGCTGCCACAGCAAAAATGCCAGCTAGGAAAAGTGATGCTGGTTCTCACTGCCTCCTGGAACCCCTTCAAATGCCCCAGACAATTTGGCCCTCTCTGCTTTCCTGAGGACTTTATCCTCAAAAGCACCTTTTTTCACTTTCGGCGCTCTCTGGAGCAAAAAAGACAATCGTCCAGCTTTTGCTGCCACAGCAAAGGTGCCAGCGGGGAAAAGTGATGCTGGTCCTCACTGCCTCCTGGAACCCCTTCAAATGCCCCAGACAATTTGGCTCTCTCTGCTTTCCTGAGGACTCTATCCTCAAAAGCACCTTTTTTCACTTTCGGCGCTCTCTGGAGCAAAAAAGACAAACGTCCAGCTTTTGCTGCCACAGCAAAAGTGCCAGCGGGGAAAAGTGATGCTGGTCCTCACTGCCTCCTGGAACCCCTTCAAATGCCCCAGGCAATTTGGCCCTCTCTGCTTTCCTGAGGACTCTATCCTCAAAAGCACCTTTTTTCACTTTCGGCGCTGTCTGGACCAAAAAAGACAAACGTCCAGCTTTTGCTGCCACAGCAAAAGTGCCAGCGGGGAAAAGTGATGCTGGTCCTCACTGCCTCCTGGAACCCCTTCAAATGCCCCAGACAATTTGGCCCTCTCTGCTTTCCTGAGGACTCTATCCTCAAAAGAACCTTTTTTCACTTTCGGCGCTCTCTGGAGCAAAAAAGACAAACGTCCAGCTTTTGCTGCCACAGCAAAGGTGCCAGCGGGGAAAAGTGATGCTGGTCCTCACTGCCTCCTGGAACCCCTTTAAATGCCCCAGACAATTTGGCCCTCTCTGCTTTCCTGAGGACTCTATCCTCAAAAGCACCTTTTTTCACTTTCGGCGCTCTCTGGAGCAAAAAAGACAAACGTCCAGCTTTTGCTGCCACAGCAAAGGTGCCAGCGGGGAAAAGTGATGCTGGTCCTCACTGCCTCCTGGAACCCCTTCAAATGCCCCAGACAATTTGGCCCTCTCTGCTTTCCTGAGGACTTTATCCTCAAAAGCACCTTTTTTCACTTTCGGCGCTCTCTGGAGCAAAAAAGACAAACGTCCAGCTTTTGCTGCCACAGCAAAGGTGCCAGCGGGGAAAAGTGATGCTGGTCCTCACTGCCTCCTGGAACCCCTTCAAATGCCCCAGACAATTTGGCCCTCTCTGCTTTCCTGAGGACTCTATCCTCAAAAGCACCTTTTTTCACTTTCGGCGCTCTCTGGAGCAAAAAAGACAAACGTCCAGCTTTTGCTGCCACAGCAAAAGTGCCAGCGGGGAAAAGTGATACTGGTCCTCACTGCCTCCTGGAACCCCTTCAAATGCCCCAGACAATTTGGCCCTCTCTGCTTTCCTGAGCACTCTATCCTCAAAAGCACCTTTTTTCACTTTCGGCGCTCTCTGCAGCAAAAAAGACAAACGTCCAGCTTTTGCTGCCACAGCAAAAGTGCCAGCGGGGAAAAGTGATGCTGGTCCTCACTGCCTCCTGGAACCCCTTCAAATGCCCCAGACAATTTGGCCCTCTCTGCTTTCCTGAGGACTCTATCCTCAAAAGCACCTTTTTTCAATTTCGGCGCTCTCTGGAGCAAAAAAGACAAACGTCCAGCTTTTGCTGCCACAGCAAAAGTGCCAGCGGGGAAAAGTGATGCTGGTCCTCACTGCCTCCTGGAACCCCTTCAAATGCCCCAGACAATTTGGCCCTCTCTGCTTTCCTGAGGACTCTATCCTCAAAACCACCTTTTTTCACTTTCGGCGCTCTCTGGAGCAAAAAAGACAAACGTCCAGCTTTTGCTGCCACAGCAAAGGTGCCAGCGGGGAAAAGTGATGCTGGTCCTCACTGCCTCCTGGAACCCCTTTAAATGCCCCAGACAATTTGGCCCTCTCTGCTTTCCTGAGGACTCTATCCTCAAAAGCACCTTTTTTCACTTTCGGCGCTCTCTGGAGCAAAAAAGACAAACGTCCAGCTTTTGCTGCCACAGCAAAGGTGCCAGCGGGGAAAAGTGATGCTGGTCCTCACTGCCTCCTGGAACCCCTTCAAATGCCCCAGACAATTTGGCCCTCTCTGCTTTCCTGAGGACTTTATCCTCAAAAGCACCTTTTTTCACTTTCGGCGCTCTCTGGAGCAAAAAAGACAAACGTCCAGCTTTTGCTGCCACAGCAAAGGTGCCAGCGGGGAAAAGTGATGCTGGTCCTCACTGCCTCCTGGAACCCCTTCAAATGCCCCAGACAATTTGGCCCTCTCTGCTTTCCTGAGGACTCTATCCTCAAAAGCACCTTTTTCACTTTCGGCGCTCTCTGGAGCAAAAAAGACAAACGTCCAGCTTTTGCTGCCACAGCAAAGGTGCCAGCGGGGAAAAGTGATGCTGGTCCTCACTGCCTCCTGGAACCCCTTCAAATGCCCCAGACAATTTGGCCCTCTCTGCTTTCCTGAGGACTTTATCCTCAAAAGCACCTTTTTTCACTTTCGGCGCTCTCTGGAGCAAAAAAGACAAACGTCCAGCTTTTGCTGCCACAGCAAAGGTGCCAGCGGGGAAAAGTGATGCTGGTCCTCACTGCCTCCTGGAACCCCTTCAAATGCCCCAGACAATTTGGCCCTCTCTGCTTTCCTGAGGACTCTATCCTCAAAAGCACCTTTTTTCACTTTCGGCGCTCTCTGGAGCAAAAAAGACAAACGTCCAGCTTTTGCTGCCACAGCAAAAGTGCCAGCGGGGAAAAGTGATACTGGTCCTCACTGCCTCCTGGAACCCCTTCAAATGCCCCAGACAATTTGGCCCTCTCTGCTTTCCTGAGCACTCTATCCTCAAAAGCACCTTTTTTCACTTTCGGCGCTCTCTGCAGCAAAAAAGACAAACGTCCAGCTTTTGCTGCCACAGCAAAAGTGCCAGCGGGGAAAAGTGATGCTGGTCCTCACTGCCTCCTGGAACCCCTTCAAATGCCCCAGACAATTTGGCCCTCTCTGCTTTCCTGAGGACTCTATCCTCAAAAGCACCTTTTTTCAATTTCGGCGCTCTCTGGAGCAAAAAAGACAAACGTCCAGCTTTTGCTGCCACAGCAAAAGTGCCAGCGGGGAAAAGTGATGCTGGTCCTCACTGCCTCCTGGAACCCCTTCAAATGCCCCAGACAATTTGGCCCTCTCTGCTTTCCTGAGGACTCTATCCTCAAAACCACCTTTTTTCACTTTCGGCGCTCTCTGGAGCAAAAAAGACAAACGTCCAGCTTTTGCTGCCACAGCAAAGGTGCCAGCGGGGAAAAGTGATGCTGGTCCTCACTGCCTCCTGGAACCCCTTTAAATGCCCCAGACAATTTGGCCCTCTCTGCTTTCCTGAGGACTCTATCCTCAAAAGCACCTTTTTTCACTTTCGGCGCTCTCTGGAGCAAAAAAGACAAACGTCCAGCTTTTGCTGCCACAGCAAAGGTGCCAGCGGGGAAAAGTGATGCTGGTCCTCACTGCCTCCTGGAACCCCTTCAAATGCCCCAGACAATTTGGCCCTCTCTGCTTTCCTGAGGACTTTATCCTCAAAAGCACCTTTTTTCACTTTCGGCGCTCTCTGGAGCAAAAAAGACAAACGTCCAGCTTTTGCTGCCACAGCAAAGGTGCCAGCGGGGAAAAGTGATGATGGTCCTCACTGCCTCCTGGAACCCCTTCAAATGCCCCAGACAATTTGGCCCTCTCTGCTTTTCTGAGGACTTTATCCTCAAAAGCACCTTTTTTCATTTTCGGCGCTCTCTGGAGCAAAAAAGACAAACGTCCAGCTTTTGCTGCCACAGCAAAGGTGCCAGCGGGGAAAAGTGATGCTGGTCCTCACTGCCTCCTGGAACCCCTTCAAATGCCCCAGACAATTTGGCCCTCTCTGCTTTCCTGAGGACTCTATCCTCAAAAGCACCTTTTTTCACTTTCGGCGCTCTCTGGAGGAAAAAAGACAAACGTCCAGCTTTTGCTGCCACAGCAAAAGTGCCAGCGGGGAAAAGTGATGCTGGTCCTCACTGCCTCCTGGAACCCCTTCAAATGCCCCAGACAATTTGGCCCTCTCTGCTTTCCTGAGGACTCTATCCTCAAAAGCACCTTTTTTCACTTTCGGCGCTCTCTGGAGCAAAAAAGACAAACGTCCAGCTTTTGCTGCCACAGCAAAGGTGCCAGCGGGGAAAAGTGATGCTGGTTCTCACTGCCTCCTGGAACCCCTTCAAATGCCCCAGACAATTTGGCCCTCTCTGCTTTCCTGAGGACTCTATCCTCAAAAGCACCTTTTTTCACTTTCGGCGCTCTCTGGAGCAAAAAAGACAAACGTCCAGCTTTTGCTGCCACAGCAAAAGTGTCAGCGGGGAAAAGTGATGCTGGTCCTCACTGCCTCCTGCAACCCCTTCAAATGCCCCAGACAATTTGGCCCTCTCTGCTTTCCTGAGGACTCTATCCTCAAAAGCACCTTTTTTCACTTTCGGCGCTCTCTGGAGCAAAAAAGACAAACGTCCAGCTTTTGCTGCCACAGCAAAAGTGCCAGCGGGGAAAAGTGATGCTGGTCCTCACTGCCTCCTGGAACCCCTTCAAATGCCCCAGACAATTTGGCCCTCTCTGCTTTCCTGAGGACTCTATCCCTAAAAGCACCTTTTTTCACTTTCGGCGCTCTCTGGAGCAAAAAAGACAAACGTCCAGCTTTTGCTGCCACAGCAAAAGTGCCAGCGGGGAAAAGTGATGCTGGTTCTCACTGCCTCCTGGAACCCCTTCAAATGCCCCAGACAATTTGGCCCTCTCTGCTTTCCTGAGGACTTTATCCTCAAAAGCACCTTTTTTCACTTTCGGCGCTCTCTGGAGCAAAAAAGACAAACGTCCAGCTTTTGCTGCCACAGCAAAGGTGCCAGCGGGGAAAAGTGATGATGGTCCTCACTGCCTCCTGGAACCCCTTCAAATGCCCCAGACAATTTGGCCCTCTCTGCTTTCCTGAGGACTCTATCCTCAAAAGCACCTTTTTTCACTTTCGGCGCTCTCTGGAGCAAAAAAGACAAACGTCCAGCTTTTGCTGCCACAGCAAAAGTGCCAGCGGGGAAAAGTGATGCTGGTCCTCACTGCCTCCTGGAACCCCTTCAAATGCCCCAGACAATTTGGCCCTCTCTGCTTTCCTGAGGACTCTATCCTCAAAAGCACCTTTTTTCACTTTCGGCGCTCTCTGGAGGAAAAAAGACAAACGTCCAGCTTTTGCTGCCACAGCAAAAGTGCCAGCGGGGAAAAGTGATGCTGGTCCTCACTGCCTCCTGGAACCCCTTCAAATGCCCCAGACAATTTGGCCCTCTCTGCTTTCCTGAGGACTCTATCCTCAAAAGCACCTTTTTTCACTTTCGGCGCTCTCTGGAGCAAAAAAGACAAACGTCCAGCTTTTGCTGCCACAGCAAAGGTGCCAGCGGGGAAAAGTGATGCTGGTTCTCACTGCCTCCTGGAACCCCTTCAAATGCCCCAGACAATTTGGCCCTCTCTGCTTTCCTGAGGACTCTATCCTCAAAAGCACCTTTTTTCACTTTCGGCGCTCTCTGGAGCAAAAAAGACAAACGTCCAGCTTTTGCTGCCACAGCAAAAGTGTCAGCGGGGAAAAGTGATGCTGGTCCTCACTGCCTCCTGCAACCCCTTCAAATGCCCCAGACAATTTGGCCCTCTCTGCTTTCCTGAGGACTCTATCCTCAAAAGCACCTTTTTTCACTTTCGGCGCTCTCTGGAGCAAAAAAGACAAACGTCCAGCTTTTGCTGCCACAGCAAAAGTGCCAGCGGGGAAAAGTGATGCTGGTCCTCACTGCCTCCTGGAACCCCTTCAAATGCCCCAGACAATTTGGCCCTCTCTGCTTTCCTGAGGACTCTATTCCTAAAAGCACCTTTTTTCACTTTCGGCGCTCTCTGGAGCAAAAAAGACAAACGTCCAGCTTTTGCTGCCACAGCAAAAGTGCCAGCGGGGAAAAGTGATGCTGGTTCTCACTGCCTCCTGGAACCCCTTCAAATGCCCCAGACAATTTGGCCCTCTCTGCTTTCCTGAGGACTTTATCCTCAAAAGCACCTTTTTTCATTTTCGGCGCTCTCTGGAGCAAAAAAGACAAACGTCCAGCTTTTGCTGCCACAGCAAAAGTGCCAGCGGGGAAAAGTGATGCTGGTCCTCACTGCCTCCTGGAACCCCTTCAAATGCCCCAGACAATTTGGCCCTCTCTGCTTTCCTGAGGACTCTATCCTCAAAAGCACCTTTTTTCACTTTCGGCGCTCTCTGGAGCAAAAAAGACAAACGTCCAGCTTTTGCTGCCACAGCAAAAGTGCCAGCGGGGAAAAGTGATGCTGGTCCTCACTGCCTCCTGGAACCCCTTCAAATGCCCCAGACAATTTGGCCCTCTCGGCTTTCCTGAGGACTCTATCCTCAAAAGCACCTTTTTTCACTTTCGGCGCTCTCTGGAGCAAAAAAACAAACGTCCAGCTTTTGCTGCCACAGCAAAGGTGCCAGCGGGGAAAAGTGATGCTGGTTCTCACTGCCTCCTGGAACCCCTTCAAATGCCCCAGACAATTTGGCCCTCTCTGCTTTCCTGAGGACTCTATCCTCAAAAGCACCTTTTTTCACTTTCGGCGCTCTCTGGAGCAAAAAAGACAAACGTGCAGCTTTTGCTGCCACAGCAAAAGTGTCAGCGGGGAAAAGTGATGCTGGTCCTCACTGCCTCCTGCAACCCCTTCAAATGCCCCAGACAATTTGGCCCTCTCTGCTTTCCTGAGGACTCTATCCTCAAAAGCACCTTTTTTCACTTTCGGCGCTCTCTGGAGCAAAAAAGACAAACGTCCAGCTTTTGCTGCCACAGCAAAAGTGCCTGCGGGGAAAAGTGATGCTGGTCCTCACTGCCTCCTGGAACCCCTTCAAATGCCCCAGACAATTTGGCCCTCTCGGCTTTCCTGAGGACTCTATCCTCAAAAGCACCTTTTTTCACTTTCGGCGCTCTCTGGAGCAAAAAAGACAAACGTCCAGCTTTCGCTGCCACAGCAAAAGTGCCAGCGGGGAAAAGTGATGCTGGTTCTCACTGCCTCCTGGAACCCCTTCAAATGCCCCAGACAATTTGGCCCTCTCTGCTTTCCTGAGGACTCTATCCTCAAAAGCACCTTTTTTCACTTTCGGCGCTCTCTGGAACAAAAAAGACAATCGTCCAGCTTTTGCTGCCACAGCAAAGGTGCCAGCGGGGAAAAGTGATGCTGGTCCTCACTGCCTCCTGGAACCCCTTCAAATGCCCCAGACAATTTGGCCCTCTCTGCTTTCCTGAGGACTATATCCTCAAAAGCACCTTTTTTCACTTTCGGCGCTGTCTGGAGCAAAAAAGACAAACGTCTAGCTTTTGCTGCCAGAGCAAAGGTGCCAGCGGGGAAAAGTGATGCTGGTTCTCACTGCCTCCTGGAACCCCTTCAAATGCCCCAGACAATTTGGCCCTCTCTGCTTTCCTGAGGACTCTATCCTCAAAACCAACTTTTTTCACTTTCGGCGCTCTCTGGAGCAAAAAAGACAATCGTCCAGCTTTTGCTGCCACAGCAAAGGTGCCAGCGGGGAAAAGTGATGCTGGTCCTCAATGCCTCCTGGAACCCCTTCAAATGCCCCAGACAATTTGGCCCTCTCTGCTTTCCTGAGGACTTTATCCTCAAAAGCACCTTTTTTCACTTTCGGCGCTCTCTGGAGCAAAAAAAACAAACGTCCAGCTTTTGCTGCCACAGCAAAAGTGCCAGCCGGGAATAGTGATGCTGGTTCTCACTGCCTCCTGGAACCCTTTCAAATGCCCCAGACAATTTGGCCCTCTCTGCTTTCCTGAGGACTCTATCCTCAAAAGCACCTTTTTTCACTTTCGGCGCTCTCTGGAGCAAAAAAGACAAACGTCCAGCTTTTGCTGCCACAGCAAAGGTGCCAGCGGGGAAAAGTGATGCTGGTCCTCACTGCCTCCTGGAATTCCGTCAAATGCTCCAGACAATTTGGCCCTCTCTGCTTTCCTGAGGACTCTATCCTCAAAAGCACCTTTTTTCACTTTCGGCGCTGTCTGGACCAAAAAAGACAAACGTCCAGCTTTTGCTGCCACAGCAAAGGTGCCAGCGGGGAAAAGTGATGCTGGTTCTCACTGCCTCCTGGAACCCCTTCAAATGCCCCAGACAATTTGGCCCTCTCTGCTTTCCTGAGGACTCTATCCTCAAAAGCACCTTTTTTCACTTTCGGCGCTCTCTGGAGCAAAAAAGACAAACGTCCAGCTTTTGCTGCCAGAGCAAAGGTGCCAGCGGGGAAAAGTGATGCTGGTCCTCACTGCCTCCTGGAACCCCTTCAAATGCCCCAGACAATTTGGCCCTCTCTGCTTTCCTGAGGACTCTATCCTCAAAGCACCTTTTTTCACTTTCGGCGCTGTCTGGAGCAAAAAAGACAATCGTCCAGCTTTTGCTGCCACAGCAAAAGTGCCAGCGGGGAAAAGTGATGCTGGTCCTCACTGCCTCCTGGAACCCCTTCAAATGCCCCAGACAATTTGGCCCTCTCTGCTTTCCTGAGGACTCTATCCTCAAAAGCACCTTTTTTCACTTTCGGCGCTGTCAGGAGAAAAAAAGACAATCGTCCAGCTTTTGCTGCCACAGCAAAGGTGCCAGCGGGGAAAAGTGATGCTGGTCCTCACTGCCTCCTGGAACCCCTTCAAATGCCCCAGACAATTTGGCCCTCTCTGCTTTCCTGAGGACTCTATCCTCAAAAGCACCTTTTTTCACTTTCGGCGCTGTCTGGACCAAAAAAGACAAACGTCCAGCCTTTGCTGCCACAGCAAAGGTGCCAGCAGGGAAAAGTGATGCTGGTCCTCACTGCATCCTGGAACCCCCTTCAAATGCCCCAGACAATTTGGCCCTCTCTGCTTTCCTGAGGACTCTATCCTCAAAAGCACCTTTTTTCACTTTCGGCGCTCTCTGGAGCAAAAAAGACAAACGTCCAGCTTTTGCTGCCACAGCAAAAGTGCCAGCGGGGAATAGTGATGCTGGTTCTCACTGCCTCCTGGAACCCCTTCAAATGCCCCAGACAATTTGGCCCTCTCTGCTTTCCTGAGGACTCTATCCTCAAAAGCACCTTTTTTCACTTCCGGCGCTCTCTGGAGCAAAAAAGACAAACGTCCAGCTTTTGCTGCCACAGCAAAGGTGCCAGCGGGGAAAAGTGATGCTGGTTCTCACTGCCACCTGGAACTCCTTCAAATGCCCCAGACAATTTGGCGCTCTCTGCTTTCCTGAGGATTCTATCCTCAAAAGCACCTTTTTTCACTTTCGGCGCTGTCTGGAGCAAAAAAGAAAAACGTCCAACTTTTGCTGCCACAGCAAAAGTGCCAGCGGGGAAAAGTGATGCTGGTTCTCACTGCCTCCTGGAACCCCTTTAAATGCCCCAGACAATTTGGCCCTCTCTGCTTTCCTGAGGACTCTATCCGCAAAAGCACCTTTTTTCACTTTCGGCGCTCTCTGGAGCAAAAACGTCAAACGTCCAGCTTTGCTGCCACAGCAAAAGTGCCAGCGGGGAAAAGTGATGCTGGTTCTAACTGCCTCCTGGAACCCCTTCAAATGCCCCAGACAATTTGGCCCTCTCTGCTTTCCTGAGGACTCTATCCTCAAAAGCACCTTTTTTCACTTTCGGCGCTCTCTGGAGCAAAAAAGACAAACGTCCAGCTTTTGCTGCAACAGCAAAGGTGCCAGCGGGGAAAAGTGATGCTGGTCCTCACTGCCTCCTGGAACCCCTTCAAATGCCCCAGACAATTTGGCCCTCTCTGCTTTCCTGAGGACTCTATCCTCAAAAGCACCTTTTTTCACTTTCGGCGCTCTCTGGAGCAAAAAAGACAAACGTCCAGCTTTTGCTGCCACAGCAAAGGTGCCAGCGGGGAAAAGTGATGCTGGTCCTCACTGCCTCCTGGAACCCCTTTAAATGCCCCAGACAATTTGGCCCTCTCTGCTTTCCTGAGGACTCTATCCTCAAAAGCACCTTTTTTCACTTTCGGCGCTGTCTGGAGCAAAAAAGACAAACGTCCAACTTTTGCTACCACAGCAAAAGTGCCAGCGGGGAAAAGTGATGCTGGTTCTCACTGCCTCCTGGAACCCCTTTAAATGCCCCAGACAATTTGGCCCTCTCTGCTTTCCTGAGGACTCTATCCTCAAAAGCACCTTTTTTCACTTTCGGCGCTCTCTGGAGCAAAAAAGACAAACGTCCAGCTTTTGCTGCCACAGCAAAGGTGCCAGCGGGGAAAAGTGATGCTGGTCCTCACTGCCTCCTGGAACCCCTTCAAATGCCCCAGACAATTTGGCCCTCTCTGCTTTCCTGAGGACTCTATCCTCAAAAGCACCTTTTTTCACTTTCGGCGCTGTCGGGAGAAAAAAAGAAAAACGTCCAACTTTTGCTGCCACAGCAAAAGTGCCAGCGGGGAAAAGTGATGCTGGTTCTCACTGCCTCCTGGAACCCCTTTAAATGCCCCAGACAATTTGGCCCTCTCTGCTTTCCTGAGGACTCTATCCGCAAAAGCAACTTTTTTCACTTTCGGCGCTCTCTGGAGCAAAAACGTCAAACGTCCAGCTTTGCTGCCACAGCAAAAGTGCCAGCGGGGAAAAGTGATGCTGGTTCTAACTGCCTCCTGGAACCCCTTCAAATGCCCCAGACAATTTGGCCCTCTCTGCTTTCCTGAGGACTCTATCCTCAAAAGCACCTTTTTTCACTTTCGGAGCTCTCTGGAGCAAAAAAGACAAACGTCCAGCTTTTGCTGCCACAGCAAAGGTGCCAGAGGGGAAAAGTGATGCTGGTCCTCACTGCCTCCTGGAACCCCTTCAAATGCCCCAGACAATTTGGCCCTCTCTGCTTTCCTGAGGACTCCATCCTCAAAAGCACCTTTTTTCACTTTCGGCGCTCTCTGGAGCAAAAAAGACAAACGTCCAGCTTTTGCTGCCACAGCAAAAGTGCCAGCAGGGAAAAGTGATGCTGGTTCTAACTGCCTCCTGGAACCCCTTCAAATGCCCCAGACAATTTGGCCCTCTCTGCTTTCCTGAGGACTCTATCCTCAAAAGCACCTTTTTTCACTTTCGGCGCTGTCTGGAGCAAAAAAGACAATCGTCCAGCTTTTGCTGCCACAGCAAAGGTGCCAGCGGGGAAAAGTGATGCTGGTCCTCACTGCCTCCTGGAACCCCTTCAAATGCCCCAGACAATTTGGCCCTCTCTGCTTTCCTGAGGACTCCATCCTCAAAAGCACCTTTTTTCACTTTCGGCGCTCTCTGGAGCAAAAAAGACAAACGTCCAGCCTTTGCTGCCACAGCAAAGGTGCCAGCAGGGAAAAGTGATGCTGGTCCTCACTGCCTCCTGGAACCCCTTCAAATGCCCCAGACAATTTGGCCCTCTCTGCTTTCCTGAGGACTCTATCCTCAAAAGCACCTTTTTTCACTTTCGGCGCTGTCTGGAGCAAAAAAGACAAACGTCCAGCCTTTGCTGCCACAGCAAAGGTGCCAGCGGGGAAAAGTGATGCTGGTCCTCACTGCCTCCTGGAACCCCTTCAAATGCCCCAGACAATTTGGCCCTCTCTGCTTTCCTGAGGACTCTATCCTCAAAAGCACCTTTTTTCACTTTCGGCGCTGTCTGGAGCAAAAAAGACAAACGTCCAGCCTTTGCTGCCACAGCAAAGGTGCCAGCGGGGAAAAGTGATGCTGGTCCTCACTGCCTCCTGGAACCCCTTCAAATGCCCCAGACAATTTGGCCCTCTCTGCTTTCCTGAGGACTCTATCCTCAAAAGCACCTTTTTTCACTTTCGGCGCTGTCTGGAGCAAAAAAGACAAACGTCCAGCTTTTGATGCCACAGCAAGAGTGCCAGCGGGGAAAAGTGATGCTGGTTCTCACTGCCTCCTGGAGGCCCTTCAAATGCCCCAGACAATTTGGCCCTCTCTGCTTTCCTGAGGACTCTATCCTCAAAAGCACCTTTTTTCACTTTCGGCGCTCTCTGGAGCAAAAAAGACAAACGTCCAGCTTTTGCTGCCACAGCAAAGGTGCCAGCGGGGAAAAGTGATGCTGGTCCTCACTGCCTCCTGGAACCCCTTCAAATGCCCCAGACAATTTGGCCCTCTCTGCTTTCCTGAGGACTCTATCCGCAAAAGCACCTTTTTTCACTTTCGGCGCTCTCTGGAGCAAAAAAGACAAACGTCCAGCTTTTGCTGCCACAGCAAAAGTGCCAGCGGGGAAAAGTGATGCTGGTCCTCACTGCCTCCTGGAACCCCTTCAAATGCCCCAGACAATTTGACCCTCTCTGCTTTCCTGAGGACTCTATCCTCAAAAGCACCTTTTTTCACTTTCGGCGCTGTCTGGAGAAAAAAAGACAATCGTCCAGTTTTTGCTGCCACAGCAAAGGTGCCAGCGGGGAAAAGTGATGCTGGTCCTCACTGCCTCCTGGAACCCCTTCAAATGCCCCAGACAATTTGGCCCTCTCTGCTTTCCTGAGGACTCTATCCTCAAAAGCACCTTTTTTCACTTTTAGGCGCTCTCTGGAGTAAAAAAGACAAACGTCCAGCCTTTGCTGCCACAGCAAAGGTGCCAGCAGGGAAAAGTGATGCTGGTCCTCACTGCCTCCTGGAACCCCTTCAAATGCCCCAGACAATTTGGCCCTCTCTGCTTTCCTGAGGACTCTATCCTCAAAAGCACCTTTTTTCAATTTCGGCGCTCTCTGGAGCAAAAAAGACAAACGTCCAGCCTTTGCTGCCACAGCAAAGGTGCCAGCGGGGAAAAGTGATGCTGGTCCTCACTGCCTCCTGGAACCCCTTCAAATGCCCCAGACAATTTGGCCCTCTCTGCTTTCCTGCGCACTCTATCGGCAAAAGCACCTTTTTTCACTTTCGGCGCTCTCTGGAGCAAAAAAGTCAAACGTCCAGCTTTGCTGCCACAGCAAAAGTGCCAGCGGGGAAAAATGATGCTGGTTCTAACTGCCTCCTGGAACCCCTTCAAATGCCCCAGACAATTTGGCCCTCTCTGCTTTCCTGAGGACTTTATCCTCAAAAGCACCTTTTTTCACTTTCGGTGCTCTCTGGAGCAAAAAAGACAAACGTCCAGCTTTTGCTGCCACAGCAAAGGTGCCAGCGTAGAAAAGTGATGATGGTCCTCACTGCCTCCTGGAACCCCTTCAAATGCCCCAGACAATTTGGCCCTCTCTGCTTTCCTGAGGACTCTATCCTCAAAAGCACCTTTTTTCACTTTCGGCGCTCTCTGGAGCAAAAAAGACAAACGTCCAGCTTTTGCTGCCACAGCAAAAGTGCCAGCGGGGAAAAGTGATGCTGGTCCTCACTGCCTCCTGGAACCCCTTCAAATGCCCCAGACAATTTGGCCCTCTCTGCTTTCCTGAGGACTCTATCCTCAAAAGCACCTTTTTTCACTTTCGGCGCTCTCTGGAGCAAAAAAGACAAACGTCCAGCTTTTGCTGCCACAGCAAAAGTGCCAGCGGGGAAAAGTGATGCTGGTCCTCACTGCCTCCTGGAACCCCTTCAAATGCCCCAGACAATTTGGCCCTCTCTGCTTTCCTGAGGACTCTATCCTCAAAAGCACCTTTTTTCAATTTCGGCGCTGTCTAGAGCAAAAAAGACAAACGTCCAGCTTTTGCTGCCACAGCAAAGGTGCCAGCGGGGAAAAGTGATGCTGGTCCTCACTGCCTCCTGGAACCCCTTCAAATGCCCCAGACAATTTGGCCCTCTCTGCTTTCCTGAGGACTCTATACTCAAAACCACCTTTTTTCACTTTCGGCGCTGTCTGGAGCAAAAAAGACAAACGTCCAGCTTTTGCTGCCACAGCAAAGGTGCCAGCGGGGAAAAGTGATGCTGGTCCTCACTGCCTCCTGGAACCCCTTCAAATGCCCCAGACAATTTGGCCCTCTCTGCTTTCCTGAGGACTCTATCCTCAAAAGCACCTTTTTTCACTTTCGGCACTGTCTGGAGCAAAAAAGACAAACATCCAGCTTTTGCTGCCACAGCAAAGGTGCCAGCGGGGAAAAGTGATGCTGGTTCTCACTGCCTCCTGGAACCCCTTTAAATGCCCCAGACAATTTGGCCCTCTCTGCTTTCCTGAGGACTCTATCCTCAAAAGCACCTTTTTTCACTTTCGGCGCTCTCTGGAGCAAAAAAGACAATCGTCGAGCTTTTGCTGCCACAGCAAAGGTGCCAGCGGGGAAAAGTGATGCTGGTCCTCACTGCCTCCTGGAACCCCTTCAAATGCCCCAGACAATTTGGCCCTCTCTGCTTTCCTGAGGACTTTATCCTCAAAAGCACCTTTTTTCACTTTCGGCGCTGTCTGGAGCAAAAAAGACAAACGTCCAGCTTTTGCTGCCACAGCAAAGGTGCCAGCGGGGAAAAGTGATGACGGTCCTCACTGCCTCCTGGAACCCCTTCAAATGCCCCAGACAATTTGGCCCTCTCTGCTTTCCTGAGGACTCTATCCTCAAAAGCACCTTTTTTCACTTTCGGCGCTCTCTGGAGCAAAAAAGACAAACGTCCAGCTTTTGCTGCCACAGCAAAAGTGCCAGCGGGGAAAAGTGATGCTGGTCCTCACTGCCTCCTGGAACCCCTTCAAATGCCCCAGACAATTTGGCCCTCTCTGCTTTCCTGAGGACTCTATCCTCAAAAGCACCTTTTTTCACTTTCGGCGCTCTCTGGAGCAAAAAAGACAAACGTCCAGCTTTTGCTGCCACAGCAAAAGTGCCAGCGGGGAAAAGTGATGGTGGTCCTCACTGCCTCCTAGAACCCCTTCAAATGCCCCAGACAATTTGGCCCTCTCTGCTTTCCTGAGGACTCTATCCTCAAAACCACCTTTTTTCACTTTCGGCGCTCTCTGGAGCAAAAAAGACAAACGTCCAGCTTTTGCTGCCACAGCAAAGGTGCCAGAGGGGAAAAGTGATGCTGGTCCTCACTGCCTCCTGGAACCCCTTCAAATGCCCCAGACAATTTGGCCCTCTCTGCTTTCCTGAGGACTCTATCCTCAAAACCACCTTTTTTCACTTTCGGCGCTCTCTGGAGCAAAAAAGAAAAACGTCCAGCTTTTGCTGCCACAGCAAAAGTGCCAGCGGGGAAAAGTGATGCTGGTCCTCACTGCCTCCTGGAACCCCTTCAAATGCCCCAGACAATTTGGCCCTCTCTGCTTTCCTGAGGACTTTATCCTCAAAAGCACCTTTTTTCACTTTCGGCGCTCTCTGGAGCAAAAAAGACAAACGTCCAGCTTTTGCTGCCACAGCAAAGGTGCCAGCGGGGAAAAGTGATGCTGGTCCTCACTGCCTCCTGGAACCCCTTCAAATGCCCCAGACAATTTGGCCCTCTCTGCTTTCCTGAGGACTCTATCCTCAAAAGAATCTTTTTTCACTTTCGGCGCTGTCTGGAGCAAAAAAGACAAACGTCCAGCTTTTGCTGCCACAGCAAAAATGCCAGCGGGGAAAAGTGATGCTGGTTCTCACTGCCTCCTGGAACCCCTTCAAATGCCCCAGACAATTTGGCCCTCTCTGCTTTCCTGAGGACTTTATCCTCAAAAGCACCTTTTTTCACTTTCGGCGCTCTCTGGAGCAAAAAAGACAATCGTCGAGCTTTTGCTGCCACAGCAAAGGTGCCAGCGGGGAAAAGTGATGCTGGTCCTCACTGCCTCCTGGAACCCCTTCAAATGCCCCAGACAATTTGGCCCTCTCTGCTTTCCTGAGGACTTTATCCTCAAAAGCACCTTTTTTCACTTTCGGCGCTGTCTGGAGCAAAAAAGACAAACGTCCAGCTTTTGCTGCCACAGCAAAGGTGCCAGCGGGGAAAATTGATGATGGTCCTCACTGCCTCCTGGAACCCCTTCAAATGCCCCAGACAATTTGGCCCTCTCTGCTTTCCTGAGGACTCTATCCTCAAAAGCACCTTTTTTCACTTTCGGCGCTCTCTGGAGCAAAAAAGACAAACGTCCAGCTTTTGCTGCCACAGCAAAAGTGCCAGCGGGGAAAAGTGATGCTGGTCCTCACTGCCTCCTGGAACCCCTTCAAATGCCCCAGACAATTTGGCCCTCTCTGCTTTCCTGAGGACTCTATCCTCAAAAGCACCTTTTTTCACTTTCGGCGCTCTCTGCAGCAAAAAAGACAAACGTCCAGCTTTTGCTGCCACAGCAAAAGTGCCAGCGGGGAAAAGTGATGGTGGTCCTCACTGCCTCCTAGAACCCCTTCAAATGCCCCAGACAATTTGGCCCTCTCTGCTTTCCTGAGGACTCTATCCTCAAAACCACCTTTTTTCACTTTCGGCGCTCTCTGGAGCAAAAAAGACAAACGTCCAGCATTTGCTGCCACAGCAAAAATGCCAGCGGGGAAAAGTGATGCTGGTTCTCACTGCCTCCTGGAACCCCTTCAAATGCCCCAGACAATTTGGCCCTCTCTGCTTTCCTGAGGACTTTATCCTCAAAAGCACCTTTTTTCACTTTCGGCGCTCTCTGGAGCAAAAAAGACAAACGTCCAGCTTTTGCTGCCACAGCAAAGGTGCCAGCGGGGAAAAGTGATGCTGGTCCTCACTGCCTCCTGGAAACCCTTCAAATGCCCCAGACAATTTGGCCCTCTCTGCTTTCCTGAGGACTCTATCCTCAAAAGCACCTTTTTTCACTTTCGGCGCTCTCTGGAGCAAAAAAGACAAACGTCCAGCCTTTGCTGCCACAGCAAAGGTGCCAGCGGGGAAAAGTGATGCTGGTCCTCACTGCCTCCTGGAACCCCTTCAAATGCCCCAGACAATTTGGCCCTCTCTGCTTTCCTGAGGACTCTATCCGCAAAAGCACCTTTTTTCACTTTCGGCGCTCTCTGGAGCAAAAAAGACAAACGTCCAGCTTTTGCTGCCACAGCAAAAGTGCCAGCGGGGAAAAGTGATGCTGGTTCTCACTGCCTCCTGGAACTCCTTCAAATGCCCCAGACAATTTGGCCCTTTCTGCTTTCCTGAGGACACTATCCTCAAAAGCACCTTTTTTCACTTTCGGCGCTCTCTGGAGCAAAAAAGACAAACGTCCAGCTTTTGCTGCCACAGCAAAGGTGCCAGAGGGGAAAAGTGATGCTGGTCCTCACTGCCTCCTGGAACCCCTTCAAATGCCCCAGACAATTTGGCCCTCTCTGCTTTCCTGAGGACTCTATCCTCAAAACCACCTTTTTTCACTTTCGGCGCTCTCTGGAGCAAAAAAGACAAACGTCCAGCTTTTGCTGCCACAGCAAAAGTGCCAGCGGGGAAAAGTGATGCTGGTCCTCACTGCCTCCTGGAACCCCTTCAAATGCCCCAGACAATTTGGCCCTCTCTGCTTTCCTGAGGACTTTATCCTCAAAAGCACCTTTTTTCACTTTCGGCGCTCTCTGGAGCAAAAAAGACAAACGTCCAGCTTTTGCTGCCACAGCAAAGGTGCCAGCGGGGAAAAGTGATGCTGGTCCTCACTGCCTCCTGGAACCCCTTCAAATGCCCCAGACAATTTGGCCCTCTCTGCTTTCCTGAGGACTCTATCCTCAAAAGAATCTTTTTTCACTTTCGGCGCTGTCTGGAGCAAAAAAGACAAACGTCCAGCTTTTGCTGCCACAGCAAAAATGCCAGCGGGGAAAAGTGATGCTGGTTCTCACTGCCTCCTGGAACCCCTTCAAATGCCCCAGACAATTTGGCCCTCTCTGCTTTCCTGAGGACTTTATCCTCAAAAGCACCTTTTTTCACTTTCGGCGCTGTCTGGACCAAAAAAGACAAACGTCCAGCTTTTGCTGCCACAGCAAAGGTGCCAGCGGGGAAAAGTGATGCTGGTCCTCACTGCCTCCTGGAAACCCTTCAAATGCCCCAGACAATTTGGCCCTCTCTGCTTTCCTGAGGACTCTATCCTCAAAAGCACCTTTTTTCACTTTCGGCGCTCTCTGGAGCAAAAAAGACAAACGTCCAGCCTTTGCTGCCACAGCAAAGGTGCCAGCGGGGAAAAGTGATGCTGGTCCTCACTGCCTCCTGGAACCCCTTCAAATGCCCCAGACAATTTGGCCCTCTCTGCTTTCCTGAGGACTCAATCCTCAAAAGCACCTTTTTTCACTTTCGGCGCTCTCTGGAGCAAAAAAGACAAACGTCCAGCTTTTGCTGCCACAGCAAAGGTGCAGCAGGGAAAAGAGATGATGGTCCTCACTGCCTCCTGGAACCCCTTCAAATGCCCCAGACAATTTGGACCTCTCTGCTTTCCTGAGGACTCTATCCTCAAAAGCACCTTTTTTCACTTTCGGCGCTCTCTGGAGCAAAAAAACAAACGTCCAGCTTTTGCTGCCACAGCAAAAGTGCCAGCGGGGAAAAGTGATGCTGGTCCTCACTGCCTCCTGGAACCCCTTCAAATGCCCCAGACAATTTGGCCCTCTCTGCTTTCCTGAGGACTCTATCCTCAAAAGCACCTTTTTTCACTTTCGGCGCTGTCTGGAGCAAAAAAGACAAACGTCCAGCTTTTGCTGCCACAGCAAAAGTGCCAGCGGGGAAAAGTGATGCTGGTTCTCACTGCCTCCTGGAACCCCTTCAAATGCCCCAGACAATTTGGCCCTCTCTGCTTTCGTGAGGACTTTATCCTCAAAAGCACCTTTTTTCACTTTCGGCGCTGTCTGGAGCAAAAAAGACAAACGTCCAGCTTTTGCTGCCACAGCAAAGGTGCCAGCGGGGAAAAGTGATGCTGGTCCTCACTGCCTCCTGGAACCCCTTCAAATGCCCCAGACAATTTGGCCCTCTCTGCTTTCCTGAGGACTTTATCCTCAAAAGCACCTTTTTTCACTTTCGGCGTTCTCTGGAGCAAAAAAGACAAACGTCCAGCTTTTGCTGCCACAGCAAAGGTGCCAGCGGGGAAAAGTGATGATGGTCCTCACTGCCTCCTGGAACCCCTTCAAATGCCCCAGACAATTTGGCCCTCTCTGCTTTCCTGAGGACTCTATCCTGAAAAGCACCTTTTTTCACTTTCGGCGCTGTCTGGAGCAAAAAGACAAACGTCCAGCTTTTGCTGCCACAGCAAAAGTGCCAGCGGGGAAAAGTGATGCTGGTCCTCACTGCCTCCTGGAACCCCTTCAAATGCCCCAGACAATTTGGCCCTCTCTGCTTTCCTGAGGACTCTATCCTCAAAAGCACCTTTTTTCACTTTCGGCGCTCTCTGGAGCAAAAAAGAAAAACGTCCAGCTTTTGCTGCCACAGCAAAAGTGCCAGCGGGGAAAAGTGATGGTGGTCCTCACTGCCTCCTGGAACCCCTTCAAATGCCCCAGACAATTTGGCCCTCTCTGCTTTCCTGAGGACTCTATCCTCAAAACCACCTTTTTTCACTTTCGGCGCTCTCTGGAGCAAAAAAGACAAACGTCCAGCTTTTGCTGCCACAGCAAAAATGCCAGCGGGAAAAGTGATGCTGGTTCTCACTGCCTCCTGGAACCCCTTCAAATGCCCCAGACAATTTGGCCCTCTCTGCTTTCCTGAGGACTTTATCCTCAAAAGCACCTTTTTTCACTTTCGGCGCTCTCTGGAGCAAAAAAGACAAACGTCCAGCTTTTGCTGCCACAGCAAAGGTGCCAGCGGGGAAAAGTGATGCTGGTCCTCACTGCCTCCTGGAACCCCTTCAAATGCCCCAGACAATTTGGCCCTCTCTGCTTTCCTGCGCACTCTATCGGCAAAAGCACCTTTTTTCACTTTCGGCGCTCTCTGGAGCAAAAAAGTCAAACGTCCAGCTTTGCTGCCACAGCAAAAGTGCCAGCGGGGAAAAGTGATGCTGGTTCTAACTGCCTCCTGGAACCCCTTCAAATGCCCCAGACAATTTGGCCCTCTCTGCTTTCCTGAGGACTTTATCCTCAAAAGCACCTTTTTTCACTTTCGGTGCTCTCTGGAGCAAAAAAGAAAAACGTCCAACTTTTGCTGCCACAGCAAAGGTGCCAGCGTAGAAAAGTGATGATGGTCCTCACTGCCTCCTGGAACCCCTTCAAATGCCCCAGACAATTTGGCCCTCTCTGCTTTCCTGAGGACTCTATCCTCAAAAGCACCTTTTTTCACTTTCGGCGCTCTCTGGAGCAAAAAAGACAAACGTCCAGCTTTTGCTGCCACAGCAAAAGTGCCAGCCGGGGAAAAGTGATGCTGGTCCTCACTGCCTCCTGGAACCCCTTCAAATGCCCCAGACAATTTGGCCCTCTCTGCTTTCCTGAGGACTCTATCCTCAAAAGCACCTTTTTTCACTTTCGGCGCTCTCTGGAGCAAAAAAGACAAACGTCCAGCTTTTGCTGCCACAGCAAAAGTGCCAGCGGGGAAAAGTGATGCTGGTCCTCACTGCCTCCTGGAACCCCTTCAAATGCCCCAGACCATTTGGCCCTCTCTGCTTTCCTGAGGACTCTATCCTCAAAAGCACCTTTTTTCAATTTCGGCGCTGTCTAGAGCAAAAAAGACAAACGTCCAGCTTTTGCTGCCACAGCAAAGGTGCCAGCGGGGAAAAGTGATGCTGGTCCTCACTGCCTCCTGGAACCCCTTCAAATGCCCCAGACAATTTGGCCCTCTCTGCTTTCCTGAGGACTCTATACTCAAAACCACCTTTTTTCACTTTCGGCGCTGTCTGGAGCAAAAAAGACAAACGTCCAGCTTTTGCTGCCACAGCAAAGGTGCCAGCGGGGAAAAGTGATGCTGGTCCTCACTGCCTCCTGGAACCCCTTCAAATGCCCCAGACAATTTGGCCCTCTCTGCTTTCCTGAGGACTCTATCCTCAAAAGCACCTTTTTTCACTTTCGGCGCTGTCTGGAGCAAAAAAGACAAACGTCCAGCTTTTGCTGCCACAGCAAAAGTGCCTGCGGGGAAAAGTGACGCTGGTCCTCACTGCCTCCTGGAACCCCTTCAAATGCCCCAGACAATTTGGCCCTCTCTGCTTTCCTGAGGACTCTATCCTCAAAAGCACCTTTTTTCACTTTCGGCGCTGTCTGGAGCAAAAAAGACAAACGTCCAGCTTTTGCTGCCACAGCAAAAGTGCCAGCGGGGAAAAGTGATGCTGGTTCTCACTGCCTCCTGGAACCCCTTCAAATGCCCCAGACAATTTGGCCCTCTCTGCTTTCGTGAGGACTTTATCCTCAAAAGCACCTTTTTTTCACTTTCGGCGCTGTCTGGAGCAAAAAAGACAAATGTCCAGCTTTTGCTGCCACAGCAAAGGTGCCAGCGGGGAAAAGTGATGCTGGTCCTCACTGCCTCCTGGAACCCCTTCAAATGCCCCAGACAATTTGGCCCTCTCTGCTTTCCTGAGGACTTTATCCTCAAAAGCACCTTTTTTCACTTTCGGCGCTGTCTGGAGCAAAAAAGACAAACGTCCAGCTTTTGCTGCCACAGCAAAGGTGCCAGCGGGGAAAAGTGATGATGGTCCTCACTGCCTCCTGGAACCCCTTCAAATGCCCCAGACAATTTGGCCCTCTCTGCTTTCCTGAGGACTCTATCCTGAAAAGCACCTTTTTTCACTTTCGGCGCTGTCTGGAGCAAAAAAGACAAACGTCCAGCTTTTGCTGCCACAGCAAAAGTGCCAGCGGGGAAAAGTGATGCTGGTCCTCACTGCCTCCTGGAACCCCTTCAAATGCCCCAGACAATTTGGCCCTCTCTGCTTTCCTGAGGACTCTATCCTCAAAAGCACCTTTTTTCACTTTCGGCGCTCTCTGGAGCAAAAAAGAAAAACGTCCAGCTTTTGCTGCCACAGCAAAAGTGCCAGCGGGGAAAAGTGATGGTGGTCCTCACTGCCTCCTGGAACCCCTTCAAATGCCCCAGACAATTTGGCCCTCTCTGCTTTCCTGAGGACTCTATCCTCAAAACCACCTTTTTTCACTTTCGGCGCTCTCTGGAGCAAAAAAGACAAACGTCCAGCTTTTGCTGCCACAGCAAAAATGCCAGCGGGGAAAAGTGATGCTGGTTCTCACTGCCTCCTGGAACCCCTTTCAAATGCCCCAGACAATTTGGCCCTCTCTGCTTTCCTGAGGACTTTATCCTCAAAAGCACCTTCTTTCACTTTCGGCGCTGTCTGGAGCAAAAAAGACAAACGTCCAGCTTTTGCTGCCACAGCAAAGGTGCCAGCGGGGAAAAGTGATGCTGGTCCTCACTGCCTCCTGGAACCCCTTCAAATGCCCCAGACAATTTGGCCCTCTCTGCTTTCCTGCGCACTCTATCGGCAAAAGCAACTTTTTTCACTTTCGGCGCTCTCTGGAGCAAAAAAGTCAAACGTCCAGCTTTGCTGCCACAGCAAAAGTGCCAGCGGGGAAAAGTGATGCTGGTTCTAACTGCCTCCTGGAACCCCTTCAAATGCCCCAGACAATTTGGCCCTCTCTGCTTTCCTGAGGACTTTATCCTCAAAAGCACCTTTTTTCACTTTCGGTGCTCTCTGGAGCAAAAAAGACAAACGTCCAGCTTTTGCTGCCACAGCAAAGGTGCCAGCGTAGAAAAGTGATGATGGTCCTCACTGCCTCCTGGAACCCCTTCAAATGCCCCAGACAATTTGGCCCTCTCTGCTTTCCTGAGGACTCTATCCTCAAAAGCACCTTTTTTCACTTTCGGCGCTCTCTGGAGCAAAAAAGACAAACGTCCAGCTTTTGCTGCCACAGCAAAAGTGCCAGCGGGGAAAAGTGATGCTGGTCCTCACTGCCTCCTGGAACCCCTTCAAATGCCCCAGACAATTTGGCCCTCTCTGCTTTCCTGAGGACTCTATCCTCAAAAGCACCTTTTTTCACTTTCGGCGCTCTCTGGACCAAAAAAGACAAACGTCCAGCTTTTGCTGCCACAGCAAAAGTGCCAGCGGGGAAAAGTGATGCTGGTCCTCACTGCCTCCTGGAACCCCTTCAAATGCCCCAGACAATTTGGCCCTCTCTGCTTTCCTGAGGACTCTATCCTCAAAAGCACCTTTTTTCAATTTCGGCGCTGTCTAGAGCAAAAAAGACAAACGTCCAGCTTTTGCTGCCACAGCAAAGGTGCCAGCGGGGAAAAGTGATGCTGGTCCTCACTGCCTCCTGGAACCCCTTCAAATGCCCCAGACAATTTGGCCCTCTCTGCTTTCCTGAGGACTCTATACTCAAAACCACCTTTTTTCACTTTCGGCGCTGTCTGGAGCAAAAAAGACAAACGTCCAGCTTTTGCTGCCACAGCAAAGGTGCCAGCGGGGAAAAGTGATGCTGGTCCTCACTGCCTCCTGGAACCCCTTCAAATGCCCCAGACAATTTGGCCCTCTCTGCTTTCCTGAGGACTCTATCCTCAAAAGCACCTTTTTTCACTTTCGGCGCTGTCTGGAGCAAAAAAGACAATCGTCGAGCTTTTGCTGCCACAGCAAAGGTGCCAGCGGGGAAAAGTGATGCTGGTCCTCACTGCCTCCTGGAACCCCTTCAAATGCCCCAGACAATTTGGCCCTCTCTGCTTTCCTGAGGACTTTATCCTCAAAAGCACCTTTTTTCACTTTCGGCGCTGTCTGGAGCAAAAAAGACAAACGTCCAGCTTTTGCTGCCACAGCAAAGGTGCCAGCGGGGAAAATTGATGCTGGTTCTCACTGCCTCCTGGAACCCCTTCAAATGCCCCAGACAATTTGGCCCTCTCTGCTTTCCTGAGGACTCTATCCTCAAAAGCACCTTTTTTCACTTTCGGCGCTGTCTGGAGCAAAAAAGACAAACGTCCAGCTTTTGCTGCCACAGCAAAAGTGCCAGCGGGGAAAAGTGATGCTGGTCCTCACTGCCTCCTGGAACCCCTTCAAATGCCACAGACAATTTGGCCCTCTCTGCTTTCCTGAGGACTCTATCCTCAAAAGCACCTTTTTTCACTTTCGGCGCTCTCTGCAGCAAAAAAGACAAACGTCCAGCTTTTGCTGCCACAGCAAAAGTGCCAGCGGGGAAAAGTGATGGTGGTCCTCACTGCCTCCTAGAACCCCTTCAAATGCCCCAGACAATTTGGCCCTCTCTGCTTTCCTGAGGACTCTATCCTCAAAACCACCTTTTTTCACTTTCGGCGCTCTCTGGAGCAAAAAAGACAAACGTCCAGCTTTTGCTGCCACAGCAAAAATGCCAGCGGGGAAAAGTGATGCTGGTTCTCACTGCCTCCTGGAACCCCTTCAAATGCCCCAGACAATTTGGCCCTCTCTGCTTTCCTGAGGACTTTATCCTCAAAAGCACCTTTTTTCACTTTCGGCGCTGTCTGGAGCAAAAAAGACAAACGTCCAGCTTTTGCTGCCACAGCAAAGGTGCCAGCGGGGAAAAGTGATGCTGGTCCTCACTGCCTCCTGGAACCCCTTCAAATGCCCCAGACAATTTGGCCCTCTCTGCTTTCCTGAGGACTCTATCCGCAAAAGCACCTTTTTTCACTTTCGGCGCTCTCTGGAGCAAAAAAGACAAACGTCCAGCTTTTGCTGCCACAGCAAAAGTGCCAGCGGGGAAAAGTGATGCTGGTTCTCACTGCCTCCTGGAACTCCTTCAAATGCCCCAGACAATTTGGCCCTTTCTGCTTTCCTGAGGACACTATCCTCAAAAGCACCTTTTTTCACTTTCGGCGCTCTCTGGAGCAAAAAAGACAAACGTCCAGCTTTTGCTGCCACAGCAAAGGTGCCAGAGGGGAAAAGTGATGCTGGTCCTCACTGCCTCCTGGAACCCCTTCAAATGCCCCAGACAATTTGGCCCTCTCTGCTTTCCTGAGGACTCTATCCTCAAAACCACCTTTTTTCACTTTCGGCGCTCTCTGGAGCAAAAAAGACAAACGTCCAGCTTTTGCTGCCACAGCAAAAGTGCCAGCGGGGAAAAGTGATGCTGGTCCTCACTGCCTCCTGGAACCCCTTCAAATGCCCCAGACAATTTGGCCCTCTCTGCTTTCCTGAGGACTTTATCCTCAAAAGCACCTTTTTTCACTTTCGGCGCTCTCTGGAGCAAAAAAGACAAACGTCCAGCTTTTGCTGCCACAGCAAAGGTGCCAGCGGGGAAAAGTGATGCTGGTCCTCACTGCCTCCTGGAACCCCTTCAAATGCCCCAGACAATTTGGCCCTCTCTGCTTTCCTGAGGACTTTATCCTCAAAGGAATCTTTTTTCACTTTCGGCGCTGTCTGGAGCAAAAAAGACAAACGTCCAGCTTTTGCTGCCACAGCAAAAATGCCAGCGGGGAAAAGTGATGCTGGTTCTCACTGCCTCCTGGAACCCCTTCAAATGCCCCAGACAATTTGGCCCTCTCTGCTTTCCTGAGGACTTTATCCTCAAAAGCACCTTTTTTCACTTTCGGCGCTGTCTGGACCAAAAAAGACAAACGTCCAGCTTTTGCTGCCACAGCAAAGGTGCCAGCGGGGAAAAGTGATGCTGGTCCTCACTGCCTCCTGGAAACCCTTCAAATGCCCCAGACAATTTGGCCCTCTCTGCTTTCCTGAGGACTCTATCCTCAAAAGCACCTTTTTTCACTTTCGGCGCTCTCTGGAGCAAAAAAGACAAACGTCCAGCCTTTGCTGCCACAGCAAAGGTGGCAGCGGGGAAAAGTGATGCTGGTCCTCACTGCCTCCTGGAACCCCTTCAAATGCCCCAGACAATTTGGCCCTCTCTGCTTTCCTGAGGACTCAATCCTCAAAAGCACCTTTTTTCACTTTCGGCGCTCTCTGGAGCAAAAAAGACAAACGTCCAGCTTTTGCTGCCACAGCAAAGGTGCAGCAGGGAAAAGAGATGATGGTCCTCATTGCCTCCTGGAACCCCTTCAAATGCCCCAGACAATTTGGACCTCTCTGCTTTCCTGAGGACTCTATCCTCAAAAGCACCTTTTTTCACTTTCGGCGCTCTCTGGAGCAAAAAAACAAACGTCCAGCTTTTGCTGCCACAGCAAAAGTGCCAGCGGGGAAAAGTGATGCTGGTCCTCACTGCCTCCTGGAACCCCTTCAAATGCCCCAGACAATTTGGCCCTCTCTGCTTTCCTGAGGACTCTATCCTCAAAAGCACCTTTTTTCACTTTCGGCGCTGTCTGGAGCAAAAAAGACAAACGTCCAGCTTTTGCTGCCACAGCAAAAGTGCCTGCGGGGAAAAGTGACGCTGGTCCTCACTACCTCCTGGAACCCCTTCAAATGCCCCAGACAATTTGGCCCTCTCGGCTTTCCTGAGGACTCTATCCTCAAAAGCACCTTTTTTCACTTTCGGCGCTGTCTGGAGCAAAAAAGACAAACGTCCAGCTTTTGCTGCCACAGCAAAAGTGCCAGCGGGGAAAAGTGATGCTGGTTCTCACTGCCTCCTGGAACCCCTTCAAATGCCCCAGACAATTTGGCCCTCTCTGCTTTCCTGAGGACTTTATCCTCAAAAGCACCTTTTTTCACTTTCGGCGCTGTCTGGAGCAAAAAAGACAAACGTCCAGCTTTTGCTGCCACAGCAAAGGTGCCAGCGGGGAAAAGTGATGCTGGTCCTCACTGCCTCCTGGAACCCCTTCAAATGCCCCAGACAATTTGGCCCTCTCTGCTTTCCTGAGGACTTTATCCTCAAAAGCACCTTTTTTCACTTTCGGCGCTGTCTGGAGCAAAAAAGACAAACGTCCAGCTTTTGCTGCCACAGCAAAGGTGCCAGCGGGGAAAAGTGATGATGGTCCTCACTGCCTCCTGGAACCCCTTCAAATGCCCCAGACAATTTGGCCCTCTCTGCTTTCCTGAGGACTCTATCCTCAAAAGCACCTTTTTTCACTTTCGGCGCTGTCTGGAGCAAAAAAGACAAACGTCCAGCTTTTGCTGCCACAGCAAAAGTGCCAGCGGGGAAAAGTGATGCTGGTCCTCACTGCCTCCTGGAACCCCTTCAAATGCCCCAGACAATTTGGCCCTCTCTGCTTTCCTGAGGACTCTATCCTCAAAAGCACCTTTTTTCACTTTCGGCGCTCTCTGGAGCAAAAAAGACAAACGTCCAGCTTTTGCTGCCACAGCAAAAGTGCCAGCGGGGAAAAGTGATGGTGGTCCTCACTGCCTCCTGGAACCCCTTCAAATGCCCCAGACAATTTGGCCCTCTCTGCTTTCCTGAGGACTCTATCCTCAAAACCACCTTTTTTCACTTTCGGCGCTCTCTGGAGCAAAAAAGACAAACGTCCAGCTTTAGCTGCCACAGCAAAAATGCCAGCGGGGAAAAGTGATGCTGGTTCTCACTGCCTCCTGGAACCCCTTCAAATGCCCCAGACAATTTGGCCCTCTCTGCTTTCCTGAGGACTTTATCCTCAAAAGCACCTTTTTTCACTTTCGGCGCTGTCTGGAGCAAAAAAGACAAACGTCCAGCTTTTGCTGCCACAGCAAAAGTGCCAGCGGGGAAAAGTGATGCTGGTCCTCACTGCCTCCTGGAAACCCTTCAAATGCCCCAGACAATTTGGCCCTCTCTGCTTTCCTGAGGACTCTATCCTCAAAAGCACCTTTTTTCACTTTCGGCGCTGTCTGGAGCAAAAAAGACAAACGTCCAGCTTTTGCTGCCACAGCAAAGGTGCCAGCGGGGAAAAGTGATGCTGGTCCTCACTGCCTCCTGGAACCCCTTCAAATGCCCCAGACAATTTGGCCCTCTCTGCTTTCCTGAGGACTCTATCCGCAAAAGCACCTTTTTTCACTTTCGGCGCTCTCTGGAGCAAAAAAGACAAACGTCCAGCTTTTGCTGCCACAGCAAAAGTGCCAGCGGGGAAAAGTGATGCTGGTTCTCACTGCCTCCTGGAACTCCTTCAAATGCCCCAGACAATTTGGCCCTCTCTGCTTTCCTGAGGACTTTATCCTCAAAAGCACCTTTTTTCACTTTCGGCGCTCTCTGGAGCAAAAAAGACAAACGTCCAGCTTTTGCTGCCACAGCAAAGGTGCCAGCGGGGAAAAGTGATGCTGGTCCTCACTGCCTCCTGGAACCCCTTCAAATGCCCCAGACAATTTGGCCCTCTCTGCTTTCCTGAGGACTCTATCCTCAAAACCACCTTTTTTCACTTTCGGCGCTCTCTGGAGCAAAAAAGACAAACGTCCAGCTTTTGCTGCCACAGCAAAAGTGCCAGCGGGGAAAAGTGATGCTGGTCCTCACTGCCTCCTGGAACCCCTTCAAATGCCCCAGACAATTTGGCCCTCTCTGCTTTCCTGAGGACTTTATCCTCAAAAGCACCTTTTTTCACTTTCGGCGCTCTCTGGAGCAAAAAAGACAAACGTCCAGCTTTTGCTGCCACAGCAAAAGTGCCAGCGGGGAAAAGTGATGCTGGTCCTCACTGCCTCCTGGAACCCCTTCAAATGCCCCAGACAATTTGGCCCTCTCGGCTTTCCTGAGGACTCTATCCTCAAAAGCACCTTTTTTCACTTTCGGCGCTGTCTGGAGCAAAAAAGACAAACGTCCAGCTTTTGCTGCCACAGCAAAAATGCCAGCGGGGAAAAGTGACGCTGGTCCTCACTGCCTCCTGGAACCCCTTCAAATGCCCCAGACAATTTGGCCCTCTCGGCTTTCCTGAGGACTCTATCCTCAAAAGCACCTTTTTTCACTTTCGGCGCTCTCTGGAGCAAAAAAGACAAACGTCCAGCTTTTGCTGCCACAGCAAAAGTGCCAGCGGGGAAAAGTGATGCTGGTTCTCACTGCCTCCTGGAACCCCTTCAAATGCCCCAGACAATTTGGCCCTCTCTGCTTTCGTGAGGACTTTATCCTCAAAAGCACCTTTTTTCACTTTCGGCGCTGTCTGGAGCAAAAAAGACAAACGTCCAGCTTTTGCTGCCACAGCAAAGGTGCCAGCGGGGAAAAGTGATGCTGGTTCTCACTGCCTCCTGGAACCCCTTCAAATTCCCCAGACAATTTGGCCCTCTCTGCTTTCCTGAGGACTCTATCCTCAAAAGCACCTTTTTTCACTTTCGGCGCTCTCTGGAGCAAAAAAGACAAACGTCCAGCCTTTGCTGCCACAGCAAAGGTGCCAGCGGGGAAAAGTGATGCTGGTCCTCACTGCCTCCTGGAACCCCTTCAAATGCCCCAGACAATTTGGCCCTCTCTGCTTTCCTGAGGACTCTATCCGCAAAAGCACCTTTTTTCACTTTCGGCGCTCTCTGCAGCAAAAAAGAAAAACGTCCAGCCTTTGCTGCCACAGCAAAGGTGCCAGCGGGGAAAAGTGATGCTGGTTCTCACTGCCTCCTGGAACCCCTTCAAATGCCCGAGACAATTTGGCCCTCTCTGCTTTCCTGAGGACTCTATCCTCAAAAGCACCTTTTTTCACTTTCGGCGCTGTCTGGAGCAAAAAAGACAAACGTCCAGCTTTTGCTGCCACAGCAAAAATGCCAGCGGGGAAAAGTGATGCTGGTTCTCACTGCCTCCTGGAACCCCTTCAAATGCCCCAGACAATTTGGCCCTCTCTGCTTTCCTGAGGACTTTATCCTCAAAAGCACCTTTTTTCACTTTCGGCGCTGTCTGGACCAAAAAAGACAAACGTCCAGCTTTTGCTGCCACAGCAAAGGTGCCAGCGGGGAAAAGTGATGCTGGTCCTCACTGCCTCCTGGAAACCCTTCAAATGCCCCAGACAATTTGGCCCTCTCTGCTTTCCTGAGGACTCTATCCTCAAAAGCACCTTTTTTCACTTTCGGCGCTCTCTGGAGCAAAAAAGACAAACGTCCAGCCTTTGCTGCCACAGCAAAGGTGGCAGCGGGGAAAAGTGATGCTGGTCCTCACTGCCTCCTGGAACCCCTTCAAATGCCCCAGACAATTTGGCCCTCTCTGCTTTCCTGAGGACTCAATCCTCAAAAGCACCTTTTTTCACTTTCGGCGCTCTCTGGAGCAAAAAAGACAAACGTCCAGCTTTTGCTGCCACAGCAAAGGTGCAGCAGGGAAAAGAGATGATGGTCCTCACTGCCTCCTGGAACCCCTTCAAATGCCCCAGACAATTTGGACCTCTCTGCTTTCCTGAGGACTCTATCCTCAAAAGCACCTTTTTTCACTTTCGGCGCTCTCTGGAGCAAAAAAACAAACGTCCAGCTTTTGCTGCCACAGCAAAAGTGCCAGCGGGGAAAAGTGATGCTGGTCCTCACTGCCTCCTGGAACCCCTTCAAATGCCCCAGACAATTTGGCCCTCTCTGCTTTCCTGAGGACTCTATCCTCAAAAGCACCTTTTTTCACTTTCGGCGCTGTCTGGAGCAAAAAAGACAAACGTCCAGCTTTTGCTGCCACAGCAAAAGTGCCTGCGGGGAAAAGTGACGCTGGTCCTCACTGCCTCCTGGAACCCCTTCAAATGCCCCAGACAATTTGGCCCTCTCGGCTTTCCTGAGGACTCTATCCTCAAAAGCACCTTTTTTCACTTTCGGCGCTCTCTGGAGCAAAAAAGACAAACGTCCAGCTTTTGCTGCCACAGCAAAAGTGCCAGCGGGGAAAAGTGATGCTGGTTCTCACTGCCTCCTGGAACCCCTTCAAATGCCCCAGACAATTTGGCCCTCTCTGCTTTCGTGAGGACTTTATCCTCAAAAGCACCTTTTTTCACTTTCGGCGCTGTCTGGAGCAAAAAAGACAAACGTCCAGCTTTTGCTGCCACAGCAAAGGTGCCAGCGGGGAAAAGTGATGCTGGTCCTCACTGCCTCCTGGAACCCCTTCAAATGCCCCAGACAATTTGGCCCTCTCTGCTTTCCTGAGGACTTTATCCTCAAAAGCACCTTTTTTCACTTTCGGCGCTGTCTGGAGCAAAAAAGACAAACGTCCAGCTTTTGCTGCCACAGCAAAGGTGCCAGCGGGGAAAAGTGATGATGGTCCTCACTGCCTCCTGGAACCCCTTCAAATGCCCCAGACAATTTGGCCCTCTCTGCTTTCCTGAGGACTCTATCCTCAAAAGCACCTTTTTTCACTTTCGGCGCTCTCTGGAGCAAAAAAGACAAACGTCCAGCTTTTGCTGCCACAGCAAAAGTGCCAGCGGGGAAAAGTGATGCTGGTCCTCACTGCCTCCTGGAACCCCTTCAAATGCCCCAGACAATTTGGCCCTCTCTGCTTTCCTGAGGACTCTATCCTCAAAAGCACCTTTTTTCACTTTCGGCGCTCTCTGGAGCAAAAAAGACAAACGTCCAGCTTTTGCTGCCACAGCAAAAGTGCCAGCGGGGAAAAGTGATGGTGGTCCTCACTGCCTCCTGGAACCCCTTCAAATGTCCCAGACAATTTGGCCCTCTCTGCTTTCCTGAGGACTCTATCCTCAAAACCACCTTTTTTCACTTTCGGCGCTGTCTGGAGCAAAAAAGACAAACGTCCAGCTTTTGCTGCCACAGCAAAGGTGCCAGCGGGGAAAAGTGATGCTGGTCCTCACTGCCTCCTGGAAACCCTTCAAATGCCCCAGACAATTTGGCCCTCTCTGCTTTCCTGAGGACTCTATCCTCAAAAGCACCTTTTTTCACTTTCGGCGCTCTCTGGAGCAAAAAAGACAAACGTCCAGCTTTTGCTGCCACAGCAAAAGTGCCAGCGGGGAAAAGTGATGCTGGTTCTCACTGCCTCCTGGAACTCCTTCAAATGCCCCAGACAATTTGGCCCTCTCTGCTTTCCTGAGGACTTTATCCTCAAAAGCACCTTTTTTCACTTTCGGCGCTCTCTGGAGCAAAAAAGACAAACGTCCAGCTTTTGCTGCCACAGCAAAGGTGCCAGAGGGGAAAAGTGATGCTGGTCCTCACTGCCTCCTGGAACCCCTTCAAATGCCCCAGACAATTTGGCCCTCTCGGCTTTCCTGAGGACTCTATCCTCAAAAGCACCTTTTTTCACTTTCGGCGCTCTCTGGAGCGAAAAAGACAAACGTCCAGCTTTTGCTGCCACAGCAAAAGTGCCAGCGGGGAAAAGTGATGCTGGTCCTCACTGCCTCCTGGAACCCCTTCAAATGCCCCAGACAATTTGGCCCTCTCTGCTTTCCTGAGGACTTTATCCTCAAAAGCACCTTTTTTCACTTTCGGCGCTCTCTGGAGCAAAAAAGACAAACGTCCAGCTTTTGCTGCCACAGCAAAAGTGCCAGCGGGGAAAAGTGATGCTGGTCCTCACTGCCTCCTGGAACCCCTTCAAATGCCCCAGACAATTTGGCCCTCTCTGCTTTCCTGAGGACTCTATCCTCAAAAGAATCTTTTTTCACTTTCGGCGCTGTCTGGAGCAAAAAAGACAAACGTCCAGCTTTTGCTGCCACAGCAAAGGTGCCAGCGGGGAAAAGTGATGCTGGTCCTCACTGCCTCCTGGAACCCCTTTAAATGCCCCAGACAATTTGGCCCTCTCGGCTTTCCTGAGGACTCTATCCTCAAAAGCACCTTTTTTCACTTTCGGCGCTGTCTGGAGCAAAAAAGACAAACGTCCAGCTTTTGCTGCCACAGCAAAAATGCCAGCGGGGAAAAGTGACGCTGGTCCTCACTGCCTCCTGGAACCCCTTCAAATGCCCCAGACAATTTGGCCCTCTCGGCTTTCCTGAGGACTCTATCCTCAAAAGCACCTTTTTTCACTTTCGGCGCTCTCTGGAGCAAAAAAGACAAACGTCCAGCTTTTGCTGCCACAGCAAAAGTGCCAGCGGGGAAAAGTGATGCTGGTTCTCACTGCCTCCTGGAACCCCTTCAAATGCCCCAGACAATTTGGCCCTCTCTGCTTTCGTGAGGACTTTATCCTCAAAAGCACCTTTTTTCACTTTCGGCGCTGTCTGGAGCAAAAAAGACAAACGTCCAGCTTTTGCTGCCACAGCAAAGGTGCCAGCGGGGAAAAGTGATGCTGGTTCTCACTGCCTCCTGGAACCCCTTCAAATTCCCCAGACAATTTGGCCCTCTCTGCTTTCCTGAGGACTCTATCCTCAAAAGCACCTTTTTTCACTTTCGGCGCTCTCTGGAGCAAAAAAGACAAACGTCCAGCCTTTGCTGCCACAGCAAAGGTGCCAGCGGGGAAAAGTGATGCTGGTCCTCACTGCCTCCTGGAACCCCTTCAAATGCCCCAGACAATTTGGCCCTCTCTGCTTTCCTGAGGACTCTATCCGCAAAAGCACCTTTTTTCACTTTCGGCGCTCTCTGCAGCAAAAAAGAAAAACGTCCAGCCTTTGCTGCCACAGCAAAGGTGCCAGCGGGGAAAAGTGATGCTGGTTCTCACTGCCTCCTGGAACCCCTTCAAATGCCCGAGACAATTTGGCCCTCTCTGCTTTCCTGAGGACTCTATCCTCAAAAGCACCTTTTTTCACTTTCGGCGCTGTCTGGAGCAAAAAAGACAAACGTCCAGCTTTTGCTGCCACAGCAAAAATGCCAGCGGGGAAAAGTGATGCTGGTTCTCACTGCCTCCTGGAACCCCTTCAAATGCCCCAGACAATTTGGCCCTCTCTGCTTTCCTGAGGACTTTATCCTCAAAAGCACCTTTTTTCACTTTCGGCGCTGTCTGGACCAAAAAAGACAAACGTCCAGCTTTTGCTGCCACAGCAAAGGTGCCAGCGGGGAAAAGTGATGCTGGTCCTCACTGCCTCCTGGAAACCCTTCAAATGCCCCAGACAATTTGGCCCTCTCTGCTTTCCTGAGGACTCTATCCTCAAAAGCACCTTTTTTCACTTTCGGCGCTCTCTGGAGCAAAAAAGACAAACGTCCAGCCTTTGCTGCCACAGCAAAGGTGGCAGCGGGGAAAAGTGATGCTGGTCCTCACTGCCTCCTGGAACCCCTTCAAATGCCCCAGACAATTTGGCCCTCTCTGCTTTCCTGAGGACTCAATCCTCAAAAGCACCTTTTTTCACTTTCGGCGCTCTCTGGAGCAAAAAAGACAAACGTCCAGCTTTTGCTGCCACAGCAAAGGTGCAGCAGGGAAAAGAGATGATGGTCCTCACTGCCTCCTGGAACCCCTTCAAATGCCCCAGACAATTTGGACCTCTCTGCTTTCCTGAGGACTCTATCCTCAAAAGCACCTTTTTTCACTTTCGGCGCTCTCTGGAGCAAAAAAACAAACGTCCAGCTTTTGCTGCCACAGCAAAAGTGCCAGCGGGGAAAAGTGATGCTGGTCCTCACTGCCTCCTGGAACCCCTTCAAATGCCCCAGACAATTTGGCCCTCTCTGCTTTCCTGAGGACTCTATCCTCAAAAGCACCTTTTTTCACTTTCGGCGCTGTCTGGAGCAAAAAAGACAAACGTCCAGCTTTTGCTGCCACAGCAAAAGTGCCTGCGGGGAAAAGTGACGCTGGTCCTCACTGCCTCCTGGAACCCCTTCAAATGCCCCAGACAATTTGGCCCTCTCGGCTTTCCTGAGGACTCTATCCTCAAAAGCACCTTTTTTCACTTTCGGCGCTCTCTGGAGCAAAAAAGACAAACGTCCAGCTTTTGCTGCCACAGCAAAAGTGCCAGCGGGGAAAAGTGATGCTGGTTCTCACTGCCTCCTGGAACCCCTTCAAATGCCCCAGACAATTTGGCCCTCTCTGCTTTCGTGAGGACTTTATCCTCAAAAGCACCTTTTTTCACTTTCGGCGCTGTCTGGAGCAAAAAAGACAAACGTCCAGCTTTTGCTGCCACAGCAAAGGTGCCAGCGGGGAAAAGTGATGCTGGTCCTCACTGCCTCCTGGAACCCCTTCAAATGCCCCAGACAATTTGGCCCTCTCTGCTTTCCTGAGGACTTTATCCTCAAAAGCACCTTTTTTCACTTTCGGCGCTGTCTGGAGCAAAAAAGACAAACGTCCAGCTTTTGCTGCCACAGCAAAGGTGCCAGCGGGGAAAAGTGATGATGGTCCTCACTGCCTCCTGGAACCCCTTCAAATGCCCCAGACAATTTGGCCCTCTCTGCTTTCCTGAGGACTCTATCCTCAAAAGCACCTTTTTTCACTTTCGGCGCTCTCTGGACCAAAAAAGACAAACGTCCAGCTTTTGCTGCCACAGCAAAAGTGCCAGCGGGGAAAAGTGATGCTGGTCCTCACTGCCTCCTGGAACCCCTTCAAATGCCCCAGACAATTTGGCCCTCTCTGCTTTCCTGAGGACTCTATCCTCAAAAGCACCTTTTTTCACTTTCGGCGCTCTCTGGAGCAAAAAAGACAAACGTCCAGCTTTTGCTGCCCACACAGCAAAAGTGCCAGCGGGGAAAAGTGATGGTGGTCCTCACTGCCTCCTGGAACC
>NW_028127724.1:0-30066 GCF_965231255.1 Vanellus vanellus
GGGCATTTGAAGGGGTTCCAGGAGGCAGTGAGAAGCAGCATCACTTTTCCCCGCTGGCACCTTTGCTGTGGCAGCAAAAGCTGGACGTTTGTCTTTTTTGCTCCAAACAGCGCCGAAAGTGAAAAAAGGTGCTTTTGAGGATAGACTTTTCAGGAAAGCAGAGAGGGCCAAATTGCACACGTCTGGGGCATTTGAAGGGGTTCCAGGAGGCAGTGAGAAGCAGCATCACTTTTCCCCGCTGGCACCTTTGCTGTGGCAGCAAAAGCTGGACGTTTGTCTTTTTTGCTCCAAACAGCGCCGAAAGTGAAAAAAGGTGCTTTTGAGGATAGACTTTTCAGGAAAGCAGAGAGGGCCAAATTGTCTGGGGCATTTGAAGGGGTTCCAGGAGGCAGTGAGAAGCAACATCACTTTTCCCCGCTGGCACCTTTGCTGTGGCAGCAAAAGCTGGACGTTTGTCTTTTTTGCTCCAAACAGCGCCGAAAGTGAAAAAAGGTGCTTTTGAGGATAGCGTGCGCAGGAAAGCAGAGAGGGCCAAATTGTCTGGGGCATTTGAAGGGGTTCCAGGAGGCAGTGAGAAGCAGCATCACTTTTCCCCGCTGGCACCTTTGCTGTGGCAGCAAAAGCTGGACGTTTGTCTTTTTTGCTCCAAACAGCGCCGAAAGTGAAAAAAGGTGCTTTTGAGGATAGAGTGCGCAGGAAAGCAGAGAGGGCCAAATTGTCTGGGGCATTTGAAGGGGTTCCAGGAGGCAGTGAGAAGCAGCATCACTTTTCCCTGCTGGCACCTTTGCTGTGGCAGCAAAAGCTGGACGTTTGTCTTTTTTGCTCCAAACAGCGCCGAAAATGAAAAAAGGTGCTTTTGAGGATAGAGTGCGCAGGAAAGCAGAGAGGGCCAAATTGTCTGGGGCATTTGAAGGGGTTCCAGGAGGCAGTGAGAAGCAGCATCACTTTTCCCGCTGGCACCTTTACTGTGGCAGCAAAAGCTGGACGTTTGTCTTTTTTGCTCCAAACAGCGCCGAAAGTGAAAAAAGGTGCTTTTGAGGATAGCGTGCGCAGGAAAGCAGAGAGGGCCATATTGTCTGGGGCATTTGAAGGGGTTCCAGGAGGCAGTGAGAAGCAGCATCACTTTTCCCCGCTGGCACCTTTGCTGTGGCAGCAAAAGCTGGACGTTTGTCTTTTTTGCTCCAAACAGCGCCGAAAGTGAAAAAAGGTGCTTTGAGGATAGACTTTTCAGGAAAGCAGAGAGGGCCAAATTGTGTGGGGCATTTGAAGGGGTTCCAGGAGGCAGTGAGAAGCAGCATCACTTTTCCCCGCTGGCACCTTTGCTGTGGCAGCAAAAGCTGGACGTTTGTCTTTTTTGCTCCAAACAGCGCCGAAAGTGAAAAAAGGTGCTTTTGAGGATAGACTTTTCAGGAAAGCAGATAGGGCCAAATTGTCTGGGGCATTTGAAGGGGTTCCAGGAGGCAGTGAGAAGCAGCATCACTTTTCCCCGCTGGCACCTTTGCTGTGGCAGCAAAAGCTGGACGTTTGTCTTTTTTGCTCCAAACAGCGCCGAAAGTGAAAAAAGGTGCTTTTGAGGATAGACTTTTCAGGAAAGCAGAGAGGGCCAAATTGTCTGGGGCATTTGAAGGGGTTCCAGGAGGCAGTGAGAAGCAGCATCACTTTTCCCCGCTGGCACCTTTGCTGTGGCAGCAAAAGCTGGACGTTTGTCTTTTTTGCTCCAAACAGCGCCGAAAGTGAATAAAGGTGCTTTTGAGGATAGACTTTTCAGGAAAGCAGAGAGGGCCAAATTGTCTGGGGCATTTGAAGGGGTTCCAGGAGGCAGTGAGAAGCAACATCACTTTTCCCCGCTGGCACCTTTGCTGTGGCAGCAAAAGCTGGACGTTTGTCTTTTTTGCTCCAAACAGCGCCGAAAGTGAAAAAAGGTGCTTTTGAGGATAGACTTTTCAGGAAAGCAGAGAGGGCCAAATTGTCTGGGGCATTTGAAGGGGTTCCAGGAGGCAGTGAGAAGCAGCATCACTTTTCCCCGCTGGCACCTTTGCTGTGGCAGCAAAAGCTGGACGTTTGTCTTTTTTGCTCCAAACAGCGCCGAAAGTGAAAAAAGGTGCTTTTGAGGACAGACTTTTCAGGAAAGCATAGAGGGCCAAATTGTCTGGGGCATTTGAAGGGGTTCCAGGAGGCAGTGAGAAGCAGCATCACTTTTCCCCGCTGGCACCTTTGCTGTGGCAGCAAAAGCTGGACGTTTGTCTTATTTGCTCCAAACAGCGCCGAAAGTGAAAAAAGGTGCATTTGAGGATAGCGTGCGCAGGAAAGCAGAGAGGGCCAAATTGTCTGGGGCATTTGAAGGGGTTCCAGGAGGCAGTGAGAAGCAGCATCACTTTTCCCCGCTGGCACCTTTGCTGTGGCAGCAAAAGCTGGACGTTTGTCTTTTTTGCTCCAAACAGCGCCGAAAGTGAAAAAAGGTGCTTTTGAGGATAGAGTGCGCAGGAAAGCAGAGAGGGCCAAATTGTCTGGGGCATTTGAAGGGGTTCCAGGAGGCAGTGAGAAGCAGCATCACTTTTCCCCGCTGCCACCTTTGCTGTGGCAGCAAAAGCTGGACGTTTGTCTTTTTTCCTCCAGAGGGCGCCGAAAGTGAAAAAAGGGGCTTTTGAGGATAGAGTGCGCAGGAAAGCAGAGAGGGCCAAATTGTCTGGGGCATTTGAAGGGGTTCCAGGAGGCAGTGAGAAGCAGCATCACTTTTCCCCGCTGGCACCTTTGCTGTGGCAGCAAAAGCTGGACGTTTGTCTTTTTTGCTCCAAACAGCGCCGAAAGTGAAAAAAGGTGCTTTTGAGGATAGCGTGCGCAGGAAAGCAGAGAGGGCCAAATTGTCTGGGGCATTTGAAGGGGTTCCAGGAGGCAGTGAGAAGCAGCATCACTTTTCCCCGCTGGCACCTTTGCTGTGGCAGCAAAAGCTGGACGTTTGTCTTTTTTGCTCCAAACAGCGCCGAAAGTGAAAAAAGGTGCTTTTGAGGATAGCGTGCGCAGGAAAGCAGAGAGGGCCAAATTGTCTGGGGCATTTGAAGGGGTTCCAGGAGGCAGTGAGAAGCAGCATCACTTTTCCCCGCTGGCACCTTTGCTGTGGCAGCAAAAGCTGGACGTTTGTCTTTTTTGCTCCAAACAGCGCCGAAAGTGAAAAAAGGGGCTTTTGAGGATAGAGTGCGCAGGAAAGCAGAGAGGGCCAAATTGTCTGGGGCATTTGAAGGGGTTCCAGGAGGCAGTGAGAAGCAGCATCACTTTTCCCCGCTGGCACCTTTGCTGTGGCAGCAAAAGCTGGACGTTTGTCTTTTTTGCTCCAAACAGCGCCGAAAGTGAAAAAAGGTGCTTTTGAGGATAGCGTGCGCAGGAAAGCAGAGAGGGCCAAATTGTCTGGGGCATTTGAAGGGGTTCCAGGAGGCAGTGAGAAGCAGCATCACTTTTCCCCGCTGGCACCTTTGCTGTGGCAGCAAAAGCTGGACGTTTGTCTTTTTTGCTCCAAACAGCGCCGAAAGTGAAAAAAGGTGCTTTTGAGGACAGACTTTTCAGGAAAGCAGAGAGGGCCAAATTGTCTGGGGCATTTGAAGGGGTTCCAGGAGGCAGTGAGGACCAGCATCACTTTTCCCCGCTGGCACCTTTGCTGTGGCAGCAAAAGCTGGACGTTTGTCTTTTTTGCTCCAAACAGCGCCGAAAGTGAAAAAAGGTGCTTTTGAGGACAGACTTTTCAGGAAAGCAGAGAGGGCCAAATTGTCTGGGGCATTTGAAGGGGTTCCAGGAGGCAGTGAGAAGCAGCATCACTTTTCCCCGCTGGCACCTTTGCTGTGGCAGCAAAAGCTGGACGTTTGTCTTTTTTGCTCCAAACAGCGCCGAAAGTGAAAAAAGGTGCTTTTGAGGATAGCGTGCGCAGGAAAGCAGAGAGGGCCAAATTGTCTGGGGCATTTGAAGGGGTTCCAGGAGGCAGTGAGAAGCAGCATCACTTTTCCCCGCTGGCACCTTTGCTGTGGCAGCAAAAGCTGGACGTTTGTCTTATTTGCTCCAAACAGCGCCGAAAGTGAAAAAAGGTGCTTTTGAGGATAGAGTGCGCAGGAAAGCAGAGAGGGCCAAATTGTCTGGGGCATTTGAAGGGGTTCCAGGAGGCAGTGAGAAGCAGCATCACTTTTCCCCGCTGGCACCTTTGCTGTGGCAGCAAAAGCTGGACGTTTGTCTTTTTTGCTCCAAACAGCGCCGAAAGTGAAAAAAGGTGCTTTTGAGGATAGACTTTTCAGGAAAGCAGAGAGGGCCAAATTGTCTGGGGCATTTGAAGGGGTTCCAGGAGGCAGTGAGAAGCAGCATCACTTTTCCCCGCTGGCACCTTTGCTGTGGCAGCAAAAGCTGGACGTTTGTCTTTTTTGCTCCAAACAGCGCCGAAAGTGAAAAAAGGTGCTTTTGAGGATAGACTTTTCAGGAAAGCAGAGAGGGCCAAATTGTCTGGGGCATTTGAAGGGGTTCCAGGAGGCAGTGAGAAGCAACATCACTTTTCCCCGCTGGCACCTTTGCTGTGGCAGCAAAAGCTGGACGTTTGTCTTTTTTGCTCCAAACAGCGCCGAAAGTGAAAAAAGGTGCTTTTGAGGATAGCGTGCGCAGGAAAGCAGAGAGGGCCAAATTGTCTGGGGCATTTGAAGGGGTTCCAGGAGGCAGTGAGAAGCAGCATCACTTTTCCCCGCTGGCACCTTTGCTGTGGCAGCAAAAGCTGGACGTTTGTCTTTTTTGCTCCAAACAGCGCCGAAAGTGAAAAAAGGTGCTTTTGAGGATAGAGTGCGCAGGAAAGCAGAGAGGGCCAAATTGTCTGGGGCATTTGAAGGGGTTCCAGGAGGCAGTGAGAAGCAGCATCACTTTTCCCCGCTGGCACCTTTGCTGTGGCAGCAAAAGCTGGACGTTTGTCTTATTTGCTCCAAACAGCGCCGAAAGTGAAAAAAGGTGCTTTTGAGGATAGCGTGCGCAGGAAAGCAGAGAGGGCCAAATTGTCTGGGGCATTTGAAGGGGTTCCAGGAGGCAGTGAGAAGCAGCATCACTTTTCCCCGCTGGCACCTTTGCTGTGGCAGCAAAAGCTGGACGTTTGTCTTTTTTGCTCCAAACAGCGCCGAAAGTGAAAAAAGGTGCTTTTGAGGATAGACTTTTCAGGAAAGCAGAGAGGGCCAAATTGTCTGGGGCATTTGAAGGGGTTCCAGGAGGCAGTGAGAAGCAGCATCACTTTTCCCCGCTGGCACCTTTGCTGTGGCAGCAAAAGCTGGACGTTTGTCTTTTTTGCTCCAAACAGCGCCGAAAGTGAAAAAAGGTGCTTTTGAGGATAGAGTGCGCAGGAAAGCAGAGAGGGCCAAATTGTCTGGGGCATTTGAAGGGGTTCCAGGAGGCAGTGAGAAGCAGCATCACTTTTCCCCGCTGGCACCTTTGCTGTGGCAGCAAAAGCTGGACGTTTGTCTTTTTTGCTCCAAACAGCGCCGAAAGTGAAAAAAGGTGCTTTTGAGGATAGACTTTTCAGGAAAGCAGAGAGGGCCAAATTGTCTGGGGCATTTGAAGGGGTTCCAGGAGGCAGTGAGAAGCAGCATCACTTTTCCCCGCTGGCACCTTTGCTGTGGCAGCAAAAGCTGGACGTTTGTCTTATTTGCTCCAAACAGCGCCGAAAGTGAAAAAAGGTGCTTTTGAGGATAGAGTGCGCAGGAAAGCAGAGAGGGCCAAATTGTCTGGGGCATTTGAAGGGGTTCCAGGAGGCAGTGAGAAGCAGCATCACTTTTCCCCGCTGGCACCTTTGCTGTGGCAGCAAAAGCTGGACGTTTGTCTTTTTTGCTCCAAACAGCGCCGAAAGTGAAAAAAGGTGCTTTTGAGGATAGACTTTTCAGGAAAGCAGAGAGGGCCAAATTGTCTGGGGCATTTGAAGGGGTTCCAGGAGGCAGTGAGAAGCAGCATCACTTTTCCCCGCTGGCACCTTTGCTGTGGCAGCAAAAGCTGGACGTTTGTCTTTTTTGCTCCAAACAGCGCCGAAAGTGAAAAAAGGTGCTTTTGAGGATAGACTTTTCAGGAAAGCAGAGAGGGCCAAATTGTCTGGGGCATTTGAAGGGGTTCCAGGAGGCAGTGAGAAGCAACATCACTTTTCCCCGCTGGCACCTTTGCTGTGGCAGCAAAAGCTGGACGTTTGTCTTTTTTGCTCCAAACAGCGCCGAAAGTGAAAAAAGGTGCTTTTGAGGATAGCGTGCGCAGGAAAGCAGAGAGGGCCAAATTGTCTGGGGCATTTGAAGGGGTTCCAGGAGGCAGTGAGAAGCAGCATCACTTTTCCCCGCTGGCACCTTTGCTGTGGCAGCAAAAGCTGGACGTTTGTCTTTTTTGCTCCAAACAGCGCCGAAAGTGAAAAAAGGTGCTTTTGAGGATAGAGTGCGCAGGAAAGCAGAGAGGGCCAAATTGTCTGGGGCATTTGAAGGGGTTCCAGGAGGCAGTGAGAAGCAGCATCACTTTTCCCCGCTGGCACCTTTGCTGTGGCAGCAAAAGCTGGACGTTTGTCTTATTTGCTCCAAACAGCGCCGAAAGTGAAAAAAGGTGCTTTTGAGGATAGCGTGCGCAGGAAAGCAGAGAGGGCCAAATTGTCTGGGGCATTTGAAGGGGTTCCAGGAGGCAGTGAGAAGCAGCATCACTTTTCCCCGCTGGCACCTTTGCTGTGGCAGCAAAAGCTGGACGTTTGTCTTTTTTGCTCCAAACAGCGCCGAAAGTGAAAAAAGGTGCTTTTGAGGATAGACTTTTCAGGAAAGCAGAGAGGGCCAAATTGTCTGGGGCATTTGAAGGGGTTCCAGGAGGCAGTGAGAAGCAGCATCACTTTTCCCCGCTGGCACCTTTGCTGTGGCAGCAAAAGCTGGACGTTTGTCTTTTTTGCTCCAAACAGCGCCGAAAGTGAAAAAAGGTGCTTTTGAGGATAGAGTGCGCAGGAAAGCAGAGAGGGCCAAATTGTCTGGGGCATTTGAAGGGGTTCCAGGAGGCAGTGAGAAGCAGCATCACTTTTCCCCGCTGGCACCTTTGCTGTGGCAGCAAAAGCTGGACGTTTGTCTTTTTTGCTCCAAACAGCGCCGAAAGTGAAAAAAGGTGCTTTTGAGGATAGACTTTTCAGGAAAGCAGAGAGGGCCAAATTGTCTGGGGCATTTGAAGGGGTTCCAGGAGGCAGTGAGAAGCAGCATCACTTTTCCCCGCTGGCACCTTTGCTGTGGCAGCAAAAGCTGGACGTTTGTCTTTTTTGCTCCAAACAGCGCCGAAAGTGAAAAAAGGTGCTTTTGAGGATAGAGTGCGCAGGAAAGCAGAGAGGGCCAAATTGTCTGGGGCATTTGAAGGGGTTCCAGGAGGCAGTGAGAAGCAGCATCACTTTTCCCCGCTGGCACCTTTGCTGTGGCAGCAAAAGCTGGACGTTTGTCTTTTTTGCTCCAAACAGCGCCGAAAGTGAAAAAAGGGGCTTTTGAGGATAGAGTGCGCAGGAAAGCAGAGAGGGCCAAATTGTCTGGGGCATTTGAAGGGGTTCCAGGAGGCAGTGAGAAGCAGCATCACTTTTCCCCGCTGGCACCTTTGCTGTGGCAGCAAAAGCTGGACGTTTGTCTTTTTTGCTCCAAACAGCGCCGAAAGTGAAAAAAGGTGCTTTTGAGGATAGCGTGCGCAGGAAAGCAGAGAGGGCCAAATTGTCTGGGGCATTTGAAGGGGTTCCAGGAGGCAGTGAGAAGCAGCATCACTTTTCCCCGCTGGCACCTTTGCTGTGGCAGCAAAAGCTGGACGTTTGTCTTTTTTGCTCCAAACAGCGCCGAAAGTGAAAAAAGGTGCTTTTGAGGATAGAGTGCGCAGGAAAGCAGAGAGGGCCAAATTGTCTGGGGCATTTGAAGGGGTTCCAGGAGGCAGTGAGAAGCAGCATCACTTTTCCCCGCTGGCACCTTTGCTGTGGCAGCAAAAGCTGGACGTTTGTCTTTTTTGCTCCAAACAGCGCCGAAAGTGAAAAAAGGTGCTTTTGAGGATAGCGTGCGCAGGAAAGCAGAGAGGGCCAAATTGTCTGGGGCATTTGAAGGGGTTCCAGGAGGCAGTGAGAAGCAGCATCACTTTTCCCCGCTGGCACCTTTGCTGTGGCAGCAAAAGCTGGACGTTTGTCTTTTTTGCTCCAAACAGCGCCGAAAGTGAAAAAAGGTGCTTTTGAGGACAGACTTTTCAGGAAAGCAGAGAGGGCCAAATTGTCTGGGGCATTTGAAGGGGTTCCAGGAGGCAGTGAGGACCAGCATCACTTTTCCCCGCTGGCACCTTTGCTGTGGCAGCAAAAGCTGGACGTTTGTCTTTTTTGCTCCAAACAGCGCCGAAAGTGAAAAAAGGTGCTTTTGAGGATAGAGTGCGCAGGAAAGCAGAGAGGGCCAAATTGTCTGGGGCATTTGAAGGGGTTCCAGGAGGCAGTGAGAAGCAGCATCACTTTTCCCCGCTGGCACCTTTGCTGTGGCAGCAAAAGCTGGACGTTTGTCTTTTTTGCTCCAAACAGCGCCGAAAGTGAAAAAAGGTGCTTTTGAGGATAGCGTGCGCAGGAAAGCAGAGAGGGCCAAATTGTCTGGGGCATTTGAAGGGGTTCCAGGAGGCAGTGAGAAGCAGCATCACTTTTCCCCGCTGGCACCTTTGCTGTGGCAGCAAAAGCTGGACGTTTGTCTTTTTTGCTCCAAACAGCGCCGAAAGTGAAAAAAGGTGCTTTTGAGGACAGACTTTTCAGGAAAGCAGAGAGGGCCAAATTGTCTGGGGCATTTGAAGGGGTTCCAGGAGGCAGTGAGGACCAGCATCACTTTTCCCCGCTGGCACCTTTGCTGTGGCAGCAAAAGCTGGACGTTTGTCTTTTTTGCTCCAAACAGCGCCGAAAGTGAAAAAAGGTGCTTTTGAGGATAGAGTGCGCAGGAAAGCAGAGAGGGCCAAATTGTCTGGGGCATTTGAAGGGGTTCCAGGAGGCAGTGAGAAGCAGCATCACTTTTCCCCGCTGGCACCTTTGCTGTGGCAGCAAAAGCTGGACGTTTGTCTTTTTTGCTCCAAACAGCGCCGAAAGTGAAAAAAGGTGCTTTTGAGGATAGACTTTTCAGGAAAGCAGATAGGGCCAAATTGTCTGGGGCATTTGAAGGGGTTCCAGGAGGCAGTGAGAAGCAGCATCACTTTTCCCCGCTGGCACCTTTGCTGTGGCAGCAAAAGCTGGACGTTTGTCTTTTTTGCTCCAAACAGCGCCGAAAGTGAAAAAAGGGGCTTTTGAGGATAGCGTGCGCAGGAAAGCAGAGAGGGCCAAATTGTCTGGGGCATTTGAAGGGGTTCCAGGAGGCAGTGAGAAGCAGCATCACTTTTCCCCGCTGGCACCTTTGCTGTGGCAGCAAAAGCTGGACGTTTGTCTTTTTTGCTCCAAACAGCGCCGAAAGTGAAAAAAGGTGCTTTTGAGGATAGCGTGCGCAGGAAAGCAGAGAGGGCCAAATTGTCTGGGGCATTTGAAGGGGTTCCAGGAGGCAGTGAGGACCAGCACCACTTTTCCCCGCTGGCACCTTTGCTGTGGCAGCAAAAGCTGGACGTTTGTCTTTTTTGCTCCAAACAGCGCGGAAAGTGAAAAAAGGTGCTTTTGAGGATAGAGTGCGCAGGAAAGCAGATAGGGCCAAATTGTCTGGGGCATTTGAAGGGGTTCCAGGAGGCAGTGAGGACCAGCATCACTTTTCCCCGCTGGCACCTTTGCTGTGGCAGCAAAAGGTGGACGTTTGTCTTTTTTCCTCTGGAGGGCGCCGAAAGTGAAAAAAGGTGCTTTTGAGTATAGCGTGCGCAGGAAAGCAGAGAGGGCCAAATTGTCTGGGGCATTTGAAGGGGTTCCAGGAGGCAGTGAGAAGCAGCATCACTTTTCCCCGCTGGCACCTTTGCTGTGGCAGCAAAAGCTGGACGTTTGTCTTTTTTGCTCCAAACAGCGCCGAAAGTGAAAAAAGGTGCTTTTGAGGACAGACTTTTCAGGAAAGCAGAGAGGGCCAAATTGTCTGGGGCATTTGAAGGGGTTCCAGGAGGCAGTGAGGACCAGCATCACTTTTCCCCGCTGGCACCTTTGCTGTGGCAGCAAAAGCTGGACGTTTGTCTTTTTTGCTCCAAACAGCGCCGAAAGTGAAAAAAGGTGCTTTTGAGGACAGACTTTTCAGGAAAGCAGAGAGGGCCAAATTGTCTGGGGCATTTGAAGGGGTTCCAGGAGGCAGTGAGAAGCAGCATCACTTTTCCCCGCTGGCACCTTTGCTGTGGCAGCAAAAGCTGGACGTTTGTCTTTTTTGCTCCAAACAGCGCCGAAAGTGAAAAAAGGTGCTTTTGAGGATAGCGTGCGCAGGAAAGCAGAGAGGGCCAAATTGTCTGGGGCATTTGAAGGGGTTCCAGGAGGCAGTGAGAAGCAGCATCACTTTTCCCCGCTGGCACCTTTGCTGTGGCAGCAAAAGCTGGACGTTTGTCTTTTTTGCTCCAAACAGCGCCGAAAGTGAAAAAAGGTGCTTTTGAGGATAGCGTGCGCAGGAAAGCAGAGAGGGCCAAATTGTCTGGGGCATTTGAAGGGGTTCCAGGAGGCAGTGAGAAGCAGCATCACTTTTCCCCGCTGGCACCTTTGCTGTGGCAGCAAAAGCTGGACGTTTGTCTTTTTTGCTCCAAACAGCGCCGAAAGTGAAAAAAGGTGCTTTTGAGGATAGCGTGCGCAGGAAAGCAGAGAGGGCCAAATTGTCTGGGGCATTTGAAGGGGTTCCAGGAGGCAGTGAGGACCAGCATCACTTTTCCCCGCTGGCACCTTTGCTGTGGCAGCAAAAGCTGGACGTTTGTCTTTTTTGCTCCAAACAGCGCCGAAAGTGAAAAAAGGTGCTTTTGAGGATAGCGTGCGCAGGAAAGCAGAGAGGGCCAAATTGTCTGGGGCATTTGAAGGGGTTCCAGGAGGCAGTGAGAAGCAGCATCACTTTTCCCCGCTGGCACCTTTGCTGTGGCAGCAAAAGCTGGACGTTTGTCTTTTTTGCTCCAAACAGCGCCGAAAGTGAAAAAAGGTGCTTTTGAGGACAGACTTTTCAGGAAAGCAGAGAGGGCCAAATTGTCTGGGGCATTTGAAGGGGTTCCAGGAGGCAGTGAGGACCAGCATCACTTTTCCCCGCTGGCACCTTTGCTGTGGCAGCAAAAGCTGGACGTTTGTCTTTTTTGCTCCAAACAGCGCCGAAAGTGAAAAAAGGTGCTTTTGAGGATAGAGTGCGCAGGAAAGCAGAGAGGGCCAAATTGTCTGGGGCATTTGAAGGGGTTCCAGGAGGCAGTGAGGACCAGCATCACTTTTCCCCGCTGGCACCTTTGCTGTGGCAGCAAAAGCTGGATGTTTGTCTTTTTTGCTCCAAACAGCGCCGAAAGTGAAAAAAGGTGCTTTTGAGGAGAGCGTGCGCAGGAAAGCAGAGAGGGCCAAATTGTCTGGGGCATTTGAAGGGGTTCCAGGAGGCAGTGAGAAGCAGCATCACTTTTCCCCGCTGGCACCTTTGCTGTGGCAGCAAAAGCTGGACGTTTGTCTTTTTTGCTCCAAACAGCGCCGAAAGTGAAAAAAGGTGCTTTTGAGGATAGCGTGCGCAGGAAAGCAGAGAGGGCCAAATTGTCTGGGGCATTTGAAGGGGTTCCAGGAGGCAGTTAGAAGCAGCATCACTTTTCCCCGCTGGCACCTTTGCTGTGGCAGCAAAAGCTGGACGTTTGTCTTTTTTGCTCCAAACAGCGCCGAAAGTGAAAAAAGGTGCTTTTGAGGATAGCGTGCGCAGGAAAGCAGAGAGGGCCAAATTGTCTGGGGCATTTGAAGGGGTTCCAGGAGGCAGTGAGGACCAGCATCACTTTTCCCCGCTGGCACCTTTGCTGTGGCAGCAAAAGCTGGACGTTTGTCTTTTTTGCTCCAAACAGCGCCGAAAGTGAAAAAAGGTGCTTTTGAGGATAGCGTGCGCAGGAAAGCAGAGAGGGCCAAATTGTCTGGGGCATTTGAAGGGGTTCCAGGAGGCAGTGAGGACCAGCATCACTTTTCCCCGCTGGCACCTTTGCTGTGGCAGCAAAAGCTGGACGTTTGTCTTTTTTGCTCCAAACAGCGCCGAAAGTGAAAAAAGGTGCTTTTGAGGATAGCGTGCGCAGGAAAGCAGAGAGGGCCAAATTGTCTGGGGCATTTGAAGGGGTTCCAGGAGGCAGTGAGAAGCAGCATCACTTTTCCCCGCTGGCACCTTTGCTGTGGCAGCAAAAGCTGGACGTTTGTCTTTTTTGCTCCAAACAGCGCCGAAAGTGAAAAAAGGTGCTTTTGAGGACAGACTTTTCAGGAAAGCAGAGAGGGCCAAATTGTCTGGGGCATTTGAAGGGGTTCCAGGAGGCAGTGAGGACCAGCATCACTTTTCCCCGCTGGCACCTTTGCTGTGGCAGCAAAAGCTGGACGTTTGTCTTTTTTGCTCCAAACAGCGCCGAAAGTGAAAAAAGGTGCTTTTGAGGACAGACTTTTCAGGAAAGCAGAGAGGGCCAAATTGTCTGGGGCATTTGAAGGGGTTCCAGGAGGCAGTGAGAAGCAGCATCACTTTTCCCCGCTGGCACCTTTGCTGTGGCAGCAAAAGCTGGACGTTTGTCTTTTTTGCTCCAAACAGCGCCGAAAGTGAAAAAAGGTGCTTTTGAGGATAGACTTTTCAGGAAAGCAGAGAGGGCCAAATTGTCTGGGGCATTTGAAGGGGTTCCAGGAGGCAGTGAGAAGCAGCATCACTTTTCCCCGCTGGCACCTTTGCTGTGGCAGCAAAAGCTGGATGTTTGTCTTTTTTGCTCCAAACAGCGCCGAAAGTGAAAAAAGGTGCTTTTGAGGATAGACTTTTCAGGAAAGCAGAGAGGGCCAAATTGTCTGGGGCATTTGAAGGGGTTCCAGGAGGCAGTGAGAAGCAGCATCACTTTTCCCCGCTGGCACCTTTGCTGTGGCAGCAAAAGCTGGACGTTTGTCTTTTTTGCTCCAAACAGCGCCGAAAGTGAAAAAAGGGGCTTTTGAGGATAGCGTGCGCAGGAAAGCAGAGAGGGCCAAATTGTCTGGGGCATTTGAAGGGGTTCCAGGAGGCAGTGAGAAGCAGCATCACTTTTCCCCGCTGGCACCTTTGCTGTGGCAGCAAAAGCTGGACGTTTGTCTTTTTTGCTCCAAACAGCGCCGAAAGTGAAAAAAGGTGCTTTTGAGGATAGACTTTTCAGGAAAGCAGAGAGGGCCAAATTGTCTGGGGCATTTGAAGGGGTTCCAGGAGGCAGTGAGAAGCAACATCACTTTTCCCTGCTGGCACCTTTGCTGTGGCAGCAAAAGCTGGACGTTTGTCTTTTTTGCTCCAAACAGCGCCGAAAGTGAAAAAAGGTGCTTTTGAGGATAGCGTGCGCAGGAAAGCAGAGAGGGCCAAATTGTCTGGGGCATTTGAAGGGGTTCCAGGAGGCAGTGAGAAGCAGCATCACTTTTCCCCGCTGGCACCTTTGCTGTGGCAGCAAAAGCTGGACGTTTGTCTTTTTTGCTCCAAACAGCGCCGAAAGTGAAAAAAGGTGCTTTTGAGGATAGCGTGCGCAGGAAAGCAGAGAGGGCCAAATTGTCTGGGGCATTTGAAGGGGTTCCAGGAGGCAGTGAGAAGCAGCATCACTTTTCCCCGCTGGCACCTTTGCTGTGGCAGCAAAAGCTGGACGTTTGTCTTTTTTGCTCCAAACAGCGCCGAAAGTGAAAAAAGGTGCTTTTGAGGATAGAGTGCGCAGGAAAGCAGAGAGGGCCAAATTGTCTGGGGCATTTGAAGGGGTTCCAGGAGGCAGTGAGAAGCAGCATCACTTTTCCCTGCTGGCACCTTTGCTGTGGCAGCAAAAGCTGGACGTTTGTCTTTTTTGCTCCAAACAGCGCCGAAAGTGAAAAAAGGTGCTTTTGAGGATAGAGTGCGCAGGAAAGCAGAGAGGGCCAAATTGTCTGGGGCATTTGAAGGGGTTCCAGGAGGCAGTGAGAAGCAGCATCACTTTTTCCCGCTGGCACCTTTACTGTGGCAGCAAAAGCTGGACGTTTGTCTTTTTTGCTCCAAACAGCGCCGAAAGTGAAAAAAGGTGCTTTTGAGGATAGCGTGCGCAGGAAAGCAGAGAGGGCCATATTGTCTGGGGCATTTGAAGGGGTTCCAGGAGGCAGTGAGAAGCAGCATCACTTTTCCCCGCTGGCACCTTTACTGTGGCAGCAAAAGCTGGACGTTTGTCTTTTTTGCTCCAAACAGCGCCGAAAGTGAAAAAATTTGCTTTGAGGATAGACTTTTCAGGAAAGCAGAGAGGGCCAAATTGTCTGGGGCATTTGAAGGGGTTCCAGGAGGCAGTGAGAAGCAGCATCACTTTTCCCCGCTGGCACCTTTGCTGTGGCAGCAAAAGCTGGACGTTTGTCTTTTTTGCTCCAAACAGCGCCGAAAGTGAAAAAAGGTGCTTTTGAGGATAGCGTGCGCAGGAAAGCAGAGAGGGCCAAATTGTCTGGGGCATTTGAAGGGGTTCCAGGAGGCAGTGAGAAGCAGCATCACTTTTCCCCGCTGGCACCTTTGCTGTGGCAGCAAAAGCTGGACGTTTGTCTTTTTTGCTCCAAACAGCGCCGAAAGTGAAAAAAGGTGCTTTTGAGGATAGCGTGCGCAGGAAAGCAGAGAGGGCCAAATTGTCTGGGGCATTTGAAGGGGTTCCAGGAGGCAGTGAGAAGCAGCATCACTTTTCCCCGCTGGCACCTTTGCTGTGGCAGCAAAAGCTGGACGTTTGTCTTTTTTGCTCCAAACAGCGCCGAAAGTGAAAAAAGGTGCTTTTGAGGACAGACTTTTCAGGAAAGCAGAGAGGGCCAAATTGTCTGGGGCATTTGAAGGGGTTCCAGGAGGCAGTGAGAAGCAGCATCACTTTTCCCCGCTGGCACCTTTGCTGTGGCAGCAAAAGCTGGACGTTTGTCTTTTTTGCTCCAAACAGCGCCGAAAGTGAAAAAAGGTGCTTTTGAGGATAGCGTGCGCAGGAAAGCAGAGAGGGCCAAATTGTCTGGGGCATTTGAAGGGGTTCCAGGAGGCAGTGAGAAGCAGCATGACTTTTCCCCGCTGGCACCTTTGCTGTGGCAGCAAAAGCTGGACGTTTGTCTTTTTTACTCCAAACAGCGCCGAAAGTGAAAAAAGGTGCTTTTGAGGATAGACTTTTCAGGAAAGCAGATAGGGCCAAATTGTCTGGGGCATTTGAAGGGGTTCCAGGAGGCAGTGAGAAGCAGCATCACTTTTCCCCGCTGGCACCTTTGCTGTGGCAGCAAAAGCTGGACGTTTGTCTTTTTTGCTCCAAACAGTGCCGAAAGTGAAAAAAGGTGCTTTTGAGGAGAGCGTGCGCAGGAAAGCAGAGAGGGCCAAATTGTCTGGGGCATTTGAAGGGGTTCCAGGAGGCAGTGAGAAGCAGCATCACTTTTCCCCGCTGCCACCTTTGCTGTGGCAGCAAAAGCTGGACGTTTGTCTTTTTTGCTCCAAACAGCGCCGAAAGTGAAAAAAGGTGCTTTTGAGGATAGACTTTTCAGGAAAGCAGATAGGGCCAAATTGTCTGGGGCATTTGAAGGGGTTCCAGGAGGCAGTGAGAAGCAGCATCACTTTTCCCCGCTGGCACCTTTGCTGTGGCAGCAAAAGCTGGACGTTTGTCTTTTTTGCTCCAAACAGCGCCGAAAGTGAAAAAAGGTGCTTTTGAGGACAGACTTTTCAGGAAAGCAGAGAGGGCCAAATTGTCTGGGGCATTTGAAGGGGTTCCAGGAGGCAGTGAGAAGCAGCATCACTTTTCCCCGCTGGCACCTTTGCTGTGGCAGCAAAAGCTGGACGTTTGTCTTATTTGCTCCAAACAGCGCCGAAAGTGAAAAAAGGTGCTTTTGAGGATAGAGTGCGCAGGAAAGCAGAGAGGGCCAAATTGTCTGGGGCATTTGAAGGGGTTCCAGGAGGCAGTGAGAAGCAGCATCACTTTTCCCCGCTGGCACCTTTGCTGTGGCAGCAAAAGCTGGACGTTTGTCTTTTTTGCTCCAAACAGCGCCGAAAGTGAAAAAAGGTGCTTTTGAGGATAGACTTTTCAGGAAAGCAGAGAGGGCCAAATTGTCTGCGGCATTTGAAGGGGTTCCAGGAGGCAGTGAGAAGCAGCATCACTTTTCCCCGCTGGCACCTTTGCTGTGGCAGCAAAAGCTGGACGTTTGTCTTTTTTGCTCCAAACAGCGCCGAAAGTGAAAAAAGGTGCTTTTGAGGATAGACTTTTCAGGAAAGCAGAGAGGGCCAAATTGTCTGGGGCATTTGAAGGGGTTCCAGGAGGCAGTGAGAAGCAACATCACTTTTCCCCGCTGGCACCTTTGCTGTGGCAGCAAAAGCTGGACGTTTGTCTTTTTTGCTCCAAACAGCGCCGAAAGTGAAAAAAGGTGCTTTTGAGGATAGCGTGCGCAGGAAAGCAGAGAGGGCCAAATTGTCTGGGGCATTTGAAGGGGTTCCAGGAGGCAGTGAGAAGCAGCATCACTTTTCCCCGCTGGCACCTTTGCTGTGGCAGCAAAAGCTGGACGTTTGTCTTTTTTGCTCCAAACAGCGCCGAAAGTGAAAAAAGGTGCTTTTGAGGATAGCGTGCGCAGGAAAGCAGAGAGGGCCAAATTGTCTGGGGCATTTGAAGGGGTTCCAGGAGGCAGTGAGAAGCAGCATCACTTTTCCCCGCTGGCACCTTTGCTGTGGCAGCAAAAGCTGGACGTTTGTCTTTTTTGCTCCAAACAGCGCCGAAAGTGAAAAAAGGTGCTTTTGAGGATAGCGTGCGCAGGAAAGCAGAGAGGGCCAAATTGTCTGGGGCATTTGAAGGGGTTCCAGGAGGCAGTGAGAAGCAGCATCACTTTTCCCCGCTGGCACCTTTGCTGTGGCAGCAAAAGCTGGACGTTTGTCTTTTTTACTCCAAACAGCGCCGAAAGTGAAAAAAGGTGCTTTTGAGGATAGACTTTTCAGGAAAGCAGATAGGGCCAAATTGTCTGGGGCATTTGAAGGGGTTCCAGGAGGCAGTGAGAAGCAGCATCACTTTTCCCCGCTGGCACCTTTGCTGTGGCAGCAAAAGCTGGACGTTTGTCTTTTTTGCTCCAAACAGTGCCGAAAGTGAAAAAAGGTGCTTTTGAGGAGAGCGTGCGCAGGAAAGCAGAGAGGGCCAAATTGTCTGGGGCATTTGAAGGGGTTCCAGGAGGCAGTGAGAAGCAGCATCACTTTTCCCCGCTGCCACCTTTGCTGTGGCAGCAGAAGCTGGACGTTTGTCTTTTTTGCTCCAAACAGCGCCGAAAGTGAAAAAAGGTGCTTTTGAGGATAGACTTTTCAGGAAAGCAGATAGGGCCAAATTGTCTGGGGCATTTGAAGGGGTTCCAGGAGGCAGTGAGAAGCAGCATCACTTTTCCCCGCTGGCACCTTTGCTGTGGCAGCAAAAGCTGGACGTTTGTCTTTTTTGCTCCAAACAGCGCCGAAAGTGAAAAAAGGTGCTTTTGAGGACAGACTTTTCAGGAAAGCAGAGAGGGCCAAATTGTCTGGGGCATTTGAAGGGGTTCCAGGAGGCAGTGAGAAGCAGCATCACTTTTCCCCGCTGGCACCTTTGCTGTGGCAGCAAAAGCTGGACGTTTGTCTTTTTTGCTCCAAACAGCGCCGAAAGTGAAAAAAGGTGCTTTTGAGGATAGAGTGCGCAGGAAAGCAGAGAGGGCCAAATTGTCTGGGGCATTTGAAGGGGTTCCAGGAGGCAGTGAGAAGCAGCATCACTTTTCCCCGCTGGCACCTTTGCTGTGGCAGCAAAAGCTGGACGTTTGTCTTTTTTGCTCCAAACAGCGCCGAAAGTGAAAAAAGGTGCTTTTGAGGATAGACTTTTCAGGAAAGCAGAGAGGGCCAAATTGTCTGGGGCATTTGAAGGGGTTCCAGGAGGCAGTGAGAAGCAGCATCACTTTTCCCCGCTGGCACCTTTGCTGTGGCAGCAAAAGCTGGACGTTTGTCTTTTTTGCTCCAAACAGCGCCGAAAGTGAAAAAAGGTGCTTTTGAGGATAGACTTTTCAGGAAAGCAGAGAGGGCCAAATTGTCTGGGGCATTTGAAGGGGTTCCAGGAGGCAGTGAGAAGCAACATCACTTTTCCCCGCTGGCACCTTTGCTGTGGCAGCAAAAGCTGGACGTTTGTCTTTTTTGCTCCAAACAGCGCCGAAAGTGAAAAAAGGTGCTTTTGAGGATAGCGTGCGCAGGAAAGCAGAGAGGGCCAAATTGTCTGGGGCATTTGAAGGGGTTCCAGGAGGCAGTGAGAAGCAGCATCACTTTTCCCCGCTGGCACCTTTGCTGTGGCAGCAAAAGCTGGACGTTTGTCTTTTTTGCTCCAAACAGCGCCGAAAGTGAAAAAAGGTGCTTTTGAGGATAGCGTGCGCAGGAAAGCAGAGAGGGCCAAATTGTCTGGGGCATTTGAAGGGGTTCCAGGAGGCAGTGAGAAGCAGCATCACTTTTCCCCGCTGGCACCTTTGCTGTGGCAGCAAAAGCTGGACGTTTGTCTTTTTTGCTCCAAACAGCGCCGAAAGTGAAAAAAGGTGCTTTTGAGGATAGCGTGCGCAGGAAAGCAGAGAGGGCCAAATTGTCTGGGGCATTTGAAGGGGTTCCAGGAGGCAGTGAGAAGCAGCATGACTTTTCCCCGCTGGCACCTTTGCTGTGGCAGCAAAAGCTGGACGTTTGTCTTTTTTGCTCCAAACAGCGCCGAAAGTGAAAAAAGGTGCTTTTGAGGATAGACTTTTCAGGAAAGCAGATAGGGCCAAATTGTCTGGGGCATTTGAAGGGGTTCCAGGAGGCAGTGAGAAGCAGCATCACTTTTCCCCGCTGGCACCTTTGCTGTGGCAGCAAAAGCTGGACGTTTGTCTTTTTTGCTCCAAACAGCGCCGAAAGTGAAAAAAGGTGCTTTTGAGGACAGACTTTTCAGGAAAGCAGAGAGGGCCAAATTGTCTGGGGCATTTGAAGGGGTTCCAGGAGGCAGTGAGAAGCAGCATCACTTTTCCCCGCTGGCACCTTTGCTGTGGCAGCAAAAGCTGGACGTTTGTCTTATTTGCTCCAAACAGCGCCGAAAGTGAAAAAAGGTGCTTTTGAGGATAGAGTGCGCAGGAAAGCAGAGAGGGCCAAATTGTCTGGGGCATTTGAAGGGGTTCCAGGAGGCAGTGAGAAGCAGCATCACTTTTCCCCGCTGGCACCTTTGCTGTGGCAGCAAAAGCTGGACGTTTGTCTTTTTTGCTCCAAACAGCGCCGAAAGTGAAAAAAGGTGCTTTTGAGGATAGACTTTTCAGGAAAGCAGAGAGGGCCAAATTGTCTGGGGCATTTGAAGGGGTTCCAGGAGGCAGTGAGAAGCAGCATCACTTTTCCCCGCTGGCACCTTTGCTGTGGCAGCAAAAGCTGGACGTTTGTCTTTTTTGCTCCAAACAGCGCCGAAAGTGAAAAAAGGTGCTTTTGAGGATAGACTTTTCAGGAAAGCAGAGAGGGCCAAATTGTCTGGGGCATTTGAAGGGGTTCCAGGAGGCAGTGAGAAGCAACATCACTTTTCCCCGCTGGCACCTTTGCTGTGGCAGCAAAAGCTGGACGTTTGTCTTTTTTGCTCCAAACAGCGCCGAAAGTGAAAAAAGGTGCTTTTGAGGATAGCGTGCGCAGGAAAGCAGAGAGGGCCAAATTGTCTGGGGCATTTGAAGGGGTTCCAGGAGGCAGTGAGAAGCAGCATCACTTTTCCCCGCTGGCACCTTTGCTGTGGCAGCAAAAGCTGGACGTTTGTCTTTTTTGCTCCAAACAGCGCCGAAAGTGAAAAAAGGTGCTTTTGAGGATAGAGTGCGCAGGAAAGCAGAGAGGGCCAAATTGTCTGGGGCATTTGAAGGGGTTCCAGGAGGCAGTGAGAAGCAGCATCACTTTTCCCTGCTGGCACCTTTGCTGTGGCAGCAAAAGCTGGACGTTTGTCTTTTTTGCTCCAAACAGCGCCGAAAGTGAAAAAAGGTGCTTTTGAGGACAGACTTTTCAGGAAAGCAGAGAGGGCCAAATTGTCTGGGGCATTTGAAGGGGTTCCAGGAGGCAGTGAGAAGCAGCATCACTTTTTCCCGCTGGCACCTTTACTGTGGCAGCAAAAGCTGGACGTTTGTCTTTTTTGCTCCAAACAGCGCCGAAAGTGAAAAAAGGTGCTTTTGAGGATAGCGTGCGCAGGAAAGCAGAGAGGGCCATATTGTCTGGGGCATTTGAAGGGGTTCCAGGAGGCAGTGAGAAGCAGCATCACTTTTCCCCGCTGGCACCTTTGCTGTGGCAGCAAAAGCTGGACGTTTGTCTTTTTTGCTCCAAACAGCGCCGAAAGTGAAAAAAGGTGCTTTGAGGATAGACTTTTCAGGAAAGCAGAGAGGGCCAAATTGTGTGGGGCATTTGAAGGGGTTCCAGGAGGCAGTGAGAAGCAGCATCACTTTTCCCCGCTGGCACCTTTGCTGTGGCAGCAAAAGCTGGACGTTTGTCTTTTTTGCTCCAAACAGCGCCGAAAGTGAAAAAAGGTGCTTTTGAGGATAGACTTTTCAGGAAAGCAGAGAGGGCCAAATTGTCTGGGGCATTTGAAGGGGTTCCAGGAGGCAGTGAGAAGCAGCATCACTTTTCCCCGCTGGCACCTTTGCTGTGGCAGCAAAAGCTGGACGTTTGTCTTTTTTGCTCCAAACAGCGCCGAAAGTGAAAAAAGGTGCTTTTGAGGATAGACTTTTCAGGAAAGCAGAGAGGGCCAAATTGTCTGGGGCATTTGAAGGGGTTCCAGGAGGCAGTGAGAAGCAACATCACTTTTCCCCGCTGGCACCTTTGCTGTGGCAGCAAAAGCTGGACGTTTGTCTTTTTTGCTCCAAACAGCGCCGAAAGTGAAAAAAGGTGCTTTTGAGGATAGACTTTACAGGAAAGCAGAGAGGGCCAAATTGTCTGGGGCATTTGAAGGGGTTCCAGGAGGCAGTGAGAAGCAGCATCACTTTTCCCCGCTGGCACCTTTGCTGTGGCAGCAAAAGCTGGACGTTTGTCTTTTTTGCTCCAAACAGCGCCGAAAGTGAAAAAAGGTGCTTTTGAGGACAGACTTTTCAGGAAAGCAGAGAGGGCCAAATTGTCTGGGGCATTTGAAGGGGTTCCAGGAGGCAGTGAGAAGCAGCATCACTTTTCCCCGCTGGCACCTTTGCTGTGGCAGCAAAAGCTGGACGTTTGTCTTATTTGCTCCAAACAGCGCCGAAAGTGAAAAAAGGTGCATTTGAGGATAGCGTGCGCAGGAAAGCAGAGAGGGCCAAATTGTCTGGGGCATTTGAAGGGGTTCCAGGAGGCAGTGAGAAGCAGCATCACTTTTCCCCGCTGGCACCTTTGCTGTGGCAGCAAAAGCTGGACGTTTGTCTTTTTTGCTCCAAACAGCGCCGAAAGTGAAAAAAGGTGCTTTTGAGGATAGAGTGCGCAGGAAAGCAGAGAGGGCCAAATTGTCTGGGGCATTTGAAGGGGTTCCAGGAGGCAGTGAGAAGCAGCATCACTTTTCCCCGCTGCCACCTTTGCTGTGGCAGCAAAAGCTGGACGTTTGTCTTTTTTCCTCCAGAGGGCGCCGAAAGTGAAAAAAGGGGCTTTTGAGGATAGAGTGCGCAGGAAAGCAGAGAGGGCCAAATTGTCTGGGGCATTTGAAGGGGTTCCAGGAGGCAGTGAGAAGCAGCATCACTTTTCCCCGCTGGCACCTTTGCTGTGGCAGCAAAAGCTGGACGTTTGTCTTTTTTGCTCCAAACAGCGCCGAAAGTGAAAAAAGGTGCTTTTGAGGATAGCGTGCGCAGGAAAGCAGAGAGGGCCAAATTGTCTGGGGCATTTGAAGGGGTTCCAGGAGGCAGTGAGAAGCAGCATCACTTTTCCCCGCTGGCACCTTTGCTGTGGCAGCAAAAGCTGGACGTTTGTCTTTTTTGCTCCAAACAGCGCCGAAAGTGAAAAAAGGTGCTTTTGAGGATAGCGTGCGCAGGAAAGCAGAGAGGGCCAAATTGTCTGGGGCATTTGAAGGGGTTCCAGGAGGCAGTGAGAAGCAGCATCACTTTTCCCCGCTGGCACCTTTGCTGTGGCAGCAAAAGCTGGACGTTTGTCTTTTTTGCTCCAAACAGCGCCGAAAGTGAAAAAAGGGGCTTTTGAGGATAGAGTGCGCAGGAAAGCAGAGAGGGCCAAATTGTCTGGGGCATTTGAAGGGGTTCCAGGAGGCAGTGAGAAGCAGCATCACTTTTCCCCGCTGGCACCTTTGCTGTGGCAGCAAAAGCTGGACGTTTGTCTTTTTTGCTCCAAACAGCGCCGAAAGTGAAAAAAGGTGCTTTTGAGGATAGCGTGCGCAGGAAAGCAGAGAGGGCCAAATTGTCTGGGGCATTTGAAGGGGTTCCAGGAGGCAGTGAGAAGCAGCATCACTTTTCCCCGCTGGCACCTTTGCTGTGGCAGCAAAAGCTGGACGTTTGTCTTTTTTGCTCCAAACAGCGCCGAAAGTGAAAAAAGGTGCTTTTGAGGACAGACTTTTCAGGAAAGCAGAGAGGGCCAAATTGTCTGGGGCATTTGAAGGGGTTCCAGGAGGCAGTGAGGACCAGCATCACTTTTCCCCGCTGGCACCTTTGCTGTGGCAGCAAAAGCTGGACGTTTGTCTTTTTTGCTCCAAACAGCGCCGAAAGTGAAAAAAGGTGCTTTTGAGGACAGACTTTTCAGGAAAGCAGAGAGGGCCAAATTGTCTGGGGCATTTGAAGGGGTTCCAGGAGGCAGTGAGAAGCAGCATCACTTTTCCCCGCTGGCACCTTTGCTGTGGCAGCAAAAGCTGGACGTTTGTCTTTTTTGCTCCAAACAGCGCCGAAAGTGAAAAAAGGTGCTTTTGAGGATAGCGTGCGCAGGAAAGCAGAGAGGGCCAAATTGTCTGGGGCATTTGAAGGGGTTCCAGGAGGCAGTGAGAAGCAGCATCACTTTTCCCCGCTGGCACCTTTGCTGTGGCAGCAAAAGCTGGACGTTTGTCTTATTTGCTCCAAACAGCGCCGAAAGTGAAAAAAGGTGCTTTTGAGGATAGAGTGCGCAGGAAAGCAGAGAGGGCCAAATTGTCTGGGGCATTTGAAGGGGTTCCAGGAGGCAGTGAGAAGCAGCATCACTTTTCCCCGCTGGCACCTTTGCTGTGGCAGCAAAAGCTGGACGTTTGTCTTTTTTGCTCCAAACAGCGCCGAAAGTGAAAAAAGGTGCTTTTGAGGATAGACTTTTCAGGAAAGCAGAGAGGGCCAAATTGTCTGGGGCATTTGAAGGGGTTCCAGGAGGCAGTGAGAAGCAGCATCACTTTTCCCCGCTGGCACCTTTGCTGTGGCAGCAAAAGCTGGACGTTTGTCTTTTTTGCTCCAAACAGCGCCGAAAGTGAAAAAAGGTGCTTTTGAGGATAGACTTTTCAGGAAAGCAGAGAGGGCCAAATTGTCTGGGGCATTTGAAGGGGTTCCAGGAGGCAGTGAGAAGCAACATCACTTTTCCCCGCTGGCACCTTTGCTGTGGCAGCAAAAGCTGGACGTTTGTCTTTTTTGCTCCAAACAGCGCCGAAAGTGAAAAAAGGTGCTTTTGAGGATAGCGTGCGCAGGAAAGCAGAGAGGGCCAAATTGTCTGGGGCATTTGAAGGGGTTCCAGGAGGCAGTGAGAAGCAGCATCACTTTTCCCCGCTGGCACCTTTGCTGTGGCAGCAAAAGCTGGACGTTTGTCTTTTTTGCTCCAAACAGCGCCGAAAGTGAAAAAAGGTGCTTTTGAGGATAGAGTGCGCAGGAAAGCAGAGAGGGCCAAATTGTCTGGGGCATTTGAAGGGGTTCCAGGAGGCAGTGAGAAGCAGCATCACTTTTCCCCGCTGGCACCTTTGCTGTGGCAGCAAAAGCTGGACGTTTGTCTTTTTTGCTCCAAACAGCGCCGAAAGTGAAAAAAGGTGCTTTTGAGGATAGACTTTTCAGGAAAGCAGAGAGGGCCAAATTGTCTGGGGCATTTGAAGGGGTTCCAGGAGGCAGTGAGAAGCAGCATCACTTTTCCCCGCTGGCACCTTTGCTGTGGCAGCAAAAGCTGGACGTTTGTCTTTTTTGCTCCAAACAGCGCCGAAAGTGAAAAAAGGTGCTTTTGAGGATAGACTTTTCAGGAAAGCAGAGAGGGCCAAATTGTCTGGGGCATTTGAAGGGGTTCCAGGAGGCAGTGAGAAGCAACATCACTTTTCCCCGCTGGCACCTTTGCTGTGGCAGCAAAAGCTGGACGTTTGTCTTTTTTGCTCCAAACAGCGCCGAAAGTGAAAAAAGGTGCTTTTGAGGATAGCGTGCGCAGGAAAGCAGAGAGGGCCAAATTGTCTGGGGCATTTGAAGGGGTTCCAGGAGGCAGTGAGAAGCAGCATCACTTTTCCCCGCTGGCACCTTTGCTGTGGCAGCAAAAGCTGGACGTTTGTCTTTTTTGCTCCAAACAGCGCCGAAAGTGAAAAAAGGTGCTTTTGAGGATAGAGTGCGCAGGAAAGCAGAGAGGGCCAAATTGTCTGGGGCATTTGAAGGGGTTCCAGGAGGCAGCGAGAAGCAGCATCACTTTTCCCTGCTGGCACCTTTGCTGTGGCAGCAAAAGGTGGACGTTTGTCTTTTTTGCTCCAAACAGCGCCGAAAATGAAAAAAGGTGCTTTTGAGGATAGAGTGCGCAGGAAAGCAGAGAGGGCCAAATTGTCTGGGGCATTTGAAGGGGTTCCAGGAGGCAGTGAGAAGCAGCATCACTTTTTCCCGCTGGCACCTTTACTGTGGCAGCAAAAGCTGGACGTTTGTCTTTTTTGCTCCAAACAGCGCCGAAAGTGAAAAAAGGTGCTTTTGAGGATAGCGTGCGCAGGAAAGCAGAGAGGGCCATATTGTCTGGGGCATTTGAAGGGGTTCCAGGAGGCAGTGAGAAGCAGCATCACTTTTCCCCGCTGGCACCTTTGCTGTGGCAGCAAAAGCTGGACGTTTGTCTTTTTTGCTCCAAACAGCGCCGAAAGTGAAAAAAGGTGCTTTGAGGATAGACTTTTCAGGAAAGCAGAGAGGGCCAAATTGTGTGGGGCATTTGAAGGGGTTCCAGGAGGCAGTGAGAAGCAGCATCACTTTTCCCCGCTGGCACCTTTGCTGTGGCAGCAAAAGCTGGACGTTTGTCTTTTTTGCTCCAAACAGCGCCGAAAGTGAAAAAAGGTGCTTTTGAGGATAGACTTTTCAGGAAAGCAGAGAGGGCCAAATTGTCTGGGGCATTTGAAGGGGTTCCAGGAGGCAGTGAGAAGCAGCATCACTTTTCCCCGCTGGCACCTTTGCTGTGGCAGCAAAAGCTGGACGTTTGTCTTTTTTGCTCCAAACAGCGCCGAAAGTGAATAAAGGTGCTTTTGAGGATAGACTTTTCAGGAAAGCAGAGAGGGCCAAATTGTCTGGGGCATTTGAAGGGGTTCCAGGAGGCAGTGAGAAGCAACATCACTTTTCCCCGCTGGCACCTTTGCTGTGGCAGCAAAAGCTGGACGTTTGTCTTTTTTGCTCCAAACAGCGCCGAAAGTGAAAAAAGGTGCTTTTGAGGATAGACTTTTCAGGAAAGCAGAGAGGGCCAAATTGTCTGGGGCATTTGAAGGGGTTCCAGGAGGCAGTGAGAAGCAGCATCACTTTTCCCCGCTGGCACCTTTGCTGTGGCAGCAAAAGCTGGACGTTTGTCTTTTTTGCTCCAAACAGCGCCGAAAGTGAAAAAAGGTGCTTTTGGTGAGGACAGACTTTTCAGGAAAGCAGAGAGGGCCAAATTGTCTGGGGCATTTGAAGGGGTTCCAGGAGGCAGTGAGAAGCAGCATCACTTTTCCCCGCTGGCACCTTTGCTGTGGCAGCAAAAGCTGGACGTTTGTCTTATTTGCTCCAAACAGCGCCGAAAGTGAAAAAAGGTGCATTTGAGGATAGCGTGCGCAGGAAAGCAGAGAGGGCCAAATTGTCTGGGGCATTTGAAGGGGTTCCAGGAGGCAGTGAGAAGCAGCATCACTTTTCCCCGCTGGCACCTTTGCTGTGGCAGCAAAAGCTGGACGTTTGTCTTTTTTGCTCCAAACAGCGCCGAAAGTGAAAAAAGGTGCTTTTGAGGATAGAGTGCGCAGGAAAGCAGAGAGGGCCAAATTGTCTGGGGCATTTGAAGGGGTTCCAGGAGGCAGTGAGAAGCAGCATCACTTTTCCCCGCTGCCACCTTTGCTGTGGCAGCAAAAGCTGGACGTTTGTCTTTTTTCCTCCAGAGGGCGCCGAAAGTGAAAAAAGGGGCTTTTGAGGATAGAGTGCGCAGGAAAGCAGAGAGGGCCAAATTGTCTGGGGCATTTGAAGGGGTTCCAGGAGGCAGTGAGAAGCAGCATCACTTTTCCCCGCTGGCACCTTTGCTGTGGCAGCAAAAGCTGGACGTTTGTCTTTTTTGCTCCAAACAGCGCCGAAAGTGAAAAAAGGTGCTTTTGAGGATAGCGTGCGCAGGAAAGCAGAGAGGGCCAAATTGTCTGGGGCATTTGAAGGGGTTCCAGGAGGCAGTGAGAAGCAGCATCACTTTTCCCCGCTGGCACCTTTGCTGTGGCAGCAAAAGCTGGACGTTTGTCTTTTTGCTCCAAACAGCGCCGAAAGTGAAAAAAGGTGCTTTTGAGGATAGCGTGCGCAGGAAAGCAGAGAGGGCCAAATTGTCTGGGGCATTTGAAGGGGTTCCAGGAGGCAGTGAGAAGCAGCATCACTTTTCCCCGCTGGCACCTTTGCTGTGGCAGCAAAAGCTGGACGTTTGTCTTTTTTGCTCCAAACAGCGCCGAAAGTGAAAAAAGGGGCTTTTGAGGATAGAGTGCGCAGGAAAGCAGAGAGGGCCAAATTGTCTGGGGCATTTGAAGGGGTTCCAGGAGGCAGTGAGAAGCAGCATCACTTTTCCCCGCTGGCACCTTTGCTGTGGCAGCAAAAGCTGGACGTTTGTCTTTTTTGCTCCAAACAGCGCCGAAAGTGAAAAAAGGTGCTTTTGAGGATAGCGTGCGCAGGAAAGCAGAGAGGGCCAAATTGTCTGGGGCATTTGAAGGGGTTCCAGGAGGCAGTGAGAAGCAGCATCACTTTTCCCCGCTGGCACCTTTGCTGTGGCAGCAAAAGCTGGACGTTTGTCTTTTTTGCTCCAAACAGCGCCGAAAGTGAAAAAAGGTGCTTTTGAGGACAGACTTTTCAGGAAAGCAGAGAGGGCCAAATTGTCTGGGGCATTTGAAGGGGTTCCAGGAGGCAGTGAGGACCAGCATCACTTTTCCCCGCTGGCACCTTTGCTGTGGCAGCAAAAGCTGGACGTTTGTCTTTTTTGCTCCAAACAGCGCCGAAAGTGAAAAAAGGTGCTTTTGAGGACAGACTTTTCAGGAAAGCAGAGAGGGCCAAATTGTCTGGGGCATTTGAAGGGGTTCCAGGAGGCAGTGAGAAGCAGCATCACTTTTCCCCGCTGGCACCTTTGCTGTGGCAGCAAAAGCTGGACGTTTGTCTTTTTTGCTCCAAACAGCGCCGAAAGTGAAAAAAGGTGCTTTTGAGGATAGCGTGCGCAGGAAAGCAGAGAGGGCCAAATTGTCTGGGGCATTTGAAGGGGTTCCAGGAGGCAGTGAGAAGCAGCATCACTTTTCCCCGCTGGCACCTTTGCTGTGGCAGCAAAAGCTGGACGTTTGTCTTATTTGCTCCAAACAGCGCCGAAAGTGAAAAAAGGTGCTTTTGAGGATAGAGTGCGCAGGAAAGCAGAGAGGGCCAAATTGTCTGGGGCATTTGAAGGGGTTCCAGGAGGCAGTGAGAAGCAGCATCACTTTTCCCCGCTGGCACCTTTGCTGTGGCAGCAAAAGCTGGACGTTTGTCTTTTTTGCTCCAAACAGCGCCGAAAGTGAAAAAAGGTGCTTTTGAGGATAGACTTTTCAGGAAAGCAGAGAGGGCCAAATTGTCTGGGGCATTTGAAGGGGTTCCAGGAGGCAGTGAGAAGCAGCATCACTTTTCCCCGCTGGCACCTTTGCTGTGGCAGCAAAAGCTGGACGTTTGTCTTTTTTGCTCCAAACAGCGCCGAAAGTGAAAAAAGGTGCTTTTGAGGATAGCGTGCGCAGGAAAGCAGAGAGGGCCAAATTGTCTGGGGCATTTGAAGGGGTTCCAGGAGGCAGTGAGAAGCAACATCACTTTTCCCCGCTGGCACCTTTGCTGTGGCAGCAAAAGCTGGACGTTTGTCTTTTTTGCTCCAAACAGCGCCGAAAGTGAAAAAAGGTGCTTTTGAGGATAGCGTGCGCAGGAAAGCAGAGAGGGCCAAATTGTCTGGGGCATTTGAAGGGGTTCCAGGAGGCAGTGAGAAGCAGCATCACTTTTCCCCGCTGGCACCTTTGCTGTGGCAGCAAAAGCTGGACGTTTGTCTTTTTTGCTCCAAACAGCGCCGAAAGTGAAAAAAGGTGCTTTTGAGGATAGAGTGCGCAGGAAAGCAGAGAGGGCCAAATTGTCTGGGGCATTTGAAGGGGTTCCAGGAGGCAGTGAGAAGCAGCATCACTTTTCCCCGCTGGCACCTTTGCTGTGGCAGCAAAAGCTGGACGTTTGTCTTATTTGCTCCAAACAGCGCCGAAAGTGAAAAAAGGTGCTTTTGAGGATAGCGTGCGCAGGAAAGCAGAGAGGGCCAAATTGTCTGGGGCATTTGAAGGGGTTCCAGGAGGCAGTGAGAAGCAGCATCACTTTTCCCCGCTGGCACCTTTGCTGTGGCAGCAAAAGCTGGACGTTTGTCTTTTTTGCTCCAAACAGCGCCGAAAGTGAAAAAAGGTGCTTTTGAGGATAGCGTGCGCAGGAAAGCAGAGAGGGCCAAATTGTCTGGGGCATTTGAAGGGGTTCCAGGAGGCAGTGAGAAGCAGCATCACTTTTCCCCGCTGGCACCTTTGCTGTGGCAGCAAAAGCTGGACGTTTGTCTTTTTTGCTCCAAACAGCGCCGAAAGTGAAAAAAGGTGCTTTTGAGGATAGAGTGCGCAGGAAAGCAGAGAGGGCCAAATTGTCTGGGGCATTTGAAGGGGTTCCAGGAGGCAGTGAGAAGCAGCATCACTTTTCCCCGCTGGCACCTTTGCTGTGGCAGCAAAAGCTGGACGTTTGTCTTTTTTGCTCCAAACAGCGCCGAAAGTGAAAAAAGGTGCTTTTGAGGATAGACTTTTCAGGAAAGCAGAGAGGGCCAAATTGTCTCGGGCATTTGAAGGGGTTCCAGGAGGCAGTGAGAAGCAGCATCACTTTTCCCCGCTGGCACCTTTGCTGTGGCAGCAAAAGCTGGACGTTTGTCTTTTTTGCTCCAAACAGCGCCGAAAGTGAAAAAAGGTGCTTTTGAGGATAGAGTGCGCAGGAAAGCAGAGAGGGCCAAATTGTCTGGGGCATTTGAAGGGGTTCCAGGAGGCAGTGAGAAGCAGCATCACTTTTCCCCGCTGGCACCTTTGCTGTGGCAGCAAAAGCTGGACGTTTGTCTTTTTTGCTCCAAACAGCGCCGAAAGTGAAAAAAGGGGCTTTTGAGGATAGAGTGCGCAGGAAAGCAGAGAGGGCCAAATTGTCTGGGGCATTTGAAGGGGTTCCAGGAGGCAGTGAGAAGCAGCATCACTTTTCCCCGCTGGCACCTTTGCTGTGGCAGCAAAAGCTGGACGTTTGTCTTTTTTGCTCCAAACAGCGCCGAAAGTGAAAAAAGGTGCTTTTGAGGATAGCGTGCGCAGGAAAGCAGAGAGGGCCAAATTGTCTGGGGCATTTGAAGGGGTTCCAGGAGGCAGTGAGAAGCAGCATCACTTTTCCCCGCTGGCACCTTTGCTGTGGCAGCAAAAGCTGGACGTTTGTCTTTTTTGCTCCAAACAGCGCCGAAAGTTAAAAAAGGTGCTTTTGAGGATAGCGTGCGCAGGAAAGCAGAGAGGGCCAAATTGTCTGGGGCATTTGAAGGGGTTCCAGGAGGCAGTGAGAAGCAGCATCCTTTTCCCCGCTGGCACCTTTGCTGTGGCAGCAAAAGCTGGACGTTTGTCTTTTTTGCTCCAAACAGCGCCGAAAGTGAAAAAAGGTGCTTTTGAGGACAGACTTTTCAGGAAAGCAGAGAGGGGCCA
>NW_028127723.1:0-14075 GCF_965231255.1 Vanellus vanellus
GGCGGATTTTACCCCAAAATGAGGGGGGGGATGGGGGGGAGGTGGGACCCTCAACGGGGTTGGGGCGCCCCCTCGTGGCTCATCGCCACCTCCTCACCTGATTGGCCGCCGGCCTCAGCCAATGGCGGCGCAGGGCACCGCCCCCTCCGCCTTCTCCTGATTGGCCGAGACCTCAACGACCTCCAGGAACCTCCAAAAAACCCCTTTTCGGCCCCTTTTGACCCCCAAAAAATGGTTCCTCCTCAATGGTTGAGGTCCTCCAGGAGAGTTGAGGTCCTCCAGGAGAGTTGAGGTCCTCCCGGAGGTCTGGGACCTCCCCAGACCCCATCGCTGCCCTATAGGACCTCCCCCCACGGCCCCACGGACCTTCTGGACTCCAGAGGTTCTCCCGCACGGTTGAGGTTCTCCAGGACGGTTGAGGTTCTCCAGGACAATTGGGTTCTCCTGGAGGTCTGGGACCTCCCCGGACACCTGTGTGTCCCCCTCAGACCCCCAACACTGCCCTATAGGACCTCCCCCCGCGGCCACATGGACCTTCTGGACTCGAGGTTCTCCTGGACACTTGGGGGTCTCCAGGACTTTTGGAGGTTCTCCAGAACATTTGAGGTTCTCCAGAACAGTTGAGGTTCTCCAGAACAGTTGAGGTTCTCCTGGAGATTTGGGTTCTCCTGGACACTTGGGGTTCTCCAGGACACTTGGGGTTCTCCAGGACAGTTGATGTTCTCCAGAACATTTGAGGTTCTCCTGGAGATTTGAGTTCTCTTGGACACTTGGGGTTCTCCTGGACTTTTGGAGGTTCTCCAGGACACTTGAGGATCTCCAAGACAATTGAGGTTCTCCAGAACATTTGAGGTTCTCCAGGACAGTTGAGGTTCTTTTGGACTTTGGGGTTCTCTTGGACACTTGGGGTTCTCCATGACATTTGAGGTTCTCCTGGAGATTTGGGTTCTCCTGGACACTTGGGGGTCTCCAGAACAGTTGAGGTTCTCCTGGATGTGTGGGTTCTCTTGGACACTTGGGTTCTTTTGGACTTTTGGGTTCTCCTGGGCACTTGGGGTTCTCCTGGACTTTTGGAGGTTCTCCAGAACATTGGAGGTTCTCCTGGAGATTTGGGTTCTCCTGGGCACTTGGGGTTCTCCAGGACACTTGGGGTTCTCCTGGACTTTTGGAGGTTCTCCTGGACGTGTGGGTTCTCTTGGACACTTGGGTTCTCCTGGACTTTTGGGTTCTCCTGGGCACTTGGGGTTCTCCAGGACACTTGAGGTTCTTTTGGACTTTTGGGTTCTCCTGGGCACTTGGGGTTCTCCTGGAGATTTGGAGGTTCTCCCGGACACTTGGGGTTCTCCTGGACTTTTGGAGGTTCTCCAGAACATTTGAGGTTCTCCAGAACAGTTGAGGTTCTCCAGAACATTTGAGGTTCTCCTGGAGATTTGGGTTCTCTTGGACACTTGGGGTTCTCCTGGACTTTTGGAGGTTCTCCTGGACACTTGAGGTTCTCCAGGACACTTGGGGTTCTCCTGGAGATTTGGGTTCTCCTGGGCACTTGGGGGTCTTCAGGACACTTGAGGTTCTTTTGGACTTTTGGATTCTTCTGGGCACTTGGGGTTCTCCTGGACTTTTGGAGGTTCTCCAGAACATTGGAGGTTCTCCTGGAGATTTGGGTTCTCCTGGGCACTTGGGGTTCTCCAGGACACTTGGGGTTCTCCTGGACTTTTGGAGGTTCTCCCGGAGACTTGAGGTTCTCCAGGACACTTGGGGTTCTCCTGGAGATTTGGGTTCTCCAGGACACTTGAGGTTCTTTTGGACTTTGGGGTTCTCCAGGACACTTGAGGTTCTCCAGAACAGTTGAGGTTCTCCAGAACATTTGAGGTTCTCCTGGAGATTTGGGTTCTCCCGGACACTTGGGGTTCTCCAGGACACTTGAGGTTCTTTTGGACTTTGGGGTTCTCCCGGACACTTGGGGTTCTCCTGGACACTTGAGGTTCTCCTGGAGGTCCTTCAAGAGGACGGAAGGCCCAAGCCAGGCGGTCCAGGAGACCAGGGGTAGCGGTACCACCAGCGATAGGTGACGGCCCAAGCGGCCCACCCCATGGCGGCGCCGGCGGCGTTGCGCGGCCAATCGTGGCGGTAGGCCAAGGTGACGGCCAGGAGGAGCTGCCACACCACCACCAGGGCCACGTTGAGGAGGAAGAGGAGGCAGAGGGCCACCCCCGGCCGCCGGGGCCCTTCTTCTGCCCCATCTCCTGCCTCCTTCCAGCGGGGGGTGGGGCCCCACGGGGCGGGGTGGGGTCCGCCGGGGGGCGGTGGCCCAGTGGGCGGTGGTGGCCCAGTGGGTGGTGGTGGCCTCATGGGTGGTGGTGACCTCATGGGTGACGATGACCTCATGGGTGAAGATGACCTCATGGGTGGTGGTGACCTCATGGGTGAAGATGACCTCATGGGTGGTGATGACCTCATGGGTGGTGGTGACCTCATGGAGGCCCCCATGGAGGACGAGACCCGCCCAGCCGCTGGCCCCGCCCCAAAGAGCCAACCGCCCAATGGGAGAGCTCCTACCAACCAGCCCCAGATCTTCTGGCCCCACCCCGGGCTGGGGGAGGAGGTGGGCACCTCCCACCCCCCACCTCGGGGGCTTCCGGAGGTCTCCCAATATGGCGGCCACGGCCCATGGGGGTCCCACCCCACCCCTTGAGGTCCTGTGGGGCCCCATCTCATCTCCGGAGGTCCTTCGCGGTTCCACCCCACACGTGGAGGTCCTTCGGGGCTCTCCCACCCGGGTTGGCCCATTTCCGGGGGGCTCCAACCCCCACGGTGAGGAGGTCCCTCAGACCCCCAACCTCCACGTTGAGGTTCTTCAGACCCCCAACCTCCATGCTGAGGTCCCTCAACCCTCCAACCCCCACGGTGAGGTGGTCCCTCAGCCCCCCAACCTCCACGTTGAGGTCCTTCAGACCTCCAACCCCCACGTTGAGGTCCTTCAGACCCCCAACCCCCACGTTGAGGTGGTTCCTCAGACCCCCAACCTCCACGTTGAGGTCCCTCAGACCCCCAACCTCCATGTTGAGGTCCTCCAGACCCCCAACCTCCACGTTGAGGTGGTCCTTCAGCCCCCCAACCTCCATGTTGAGGTTCCTCAGACCCCCAACCCCCACGTTGAGGTTCCTCAGCCCCCCAACCTCCACCTTGAGGTCCTTCAGCCCCCCAACCTCCACGCTGGGGCCCCGCCCACCTCCAGCCCCGCCCTCCCGCCCCACCTTTCCTCTTGCGGGACGGGTAGAGGACCCGCCCCAAAGCTCCAGCTTCTTCGGCCAATCCCAGACCGCAATGAACCAAAGCGAAAGCTTGGGGGGAGGCGCCGAAACCTTCCCACCGGTGTCCGTGGGTCCGGCAGCTCCGCGGGTCGCCGTGGGGCAGGAGGAGGAGACCTTCGGCCACCGGGCTCCAACAGCGGCCGGTGGCGGCTTCCAAAGCGGCGAAGAAGCGGGGGGCGGCGCGGGCCAGGGCCAAGGCCACCACCCAGCGCCCCACGGCGCGCAGGAGGGCGCCGCCCCCCGGCCGGACCAGGGGCAGAGCGGCCACCAAGAGGGCCACCAGGAATAAGGTGGTCCAACCGCCGGCCGAGGCCACCAGGCGCCTGTGGGGCAGAAGGTTGGGGAGGGGTGGAGGGGCCCCATAGATGCCTCTCTGCCCCATAGGACACCATCCGGAACCATAGACACCTCTCTGACCCATAGGACACCGCCCAGACCCATAGCGACGTACCAGACCCATCGATGCCTCTCTGCCCCATAGGACACTCCCCGGACCCATAGACGCCCCATAGGAACCCACCCAGACCCATAGACACCTCTCTGCCCCATAGGACACCCCCCGGACCCATAGACACCTCTCTGCCCCATAGGACACCCTCCGGACCCATAGACGCCTCTCTGACCCATAGGAACCCGCCCAGACCCATAGCAATGTCCCAGACCCATAGACACCTCTCTGCCCCATAGGACACCCCCCAGACCCATAGACACCTCTCTGCCCCATAGGAACCCACCCAGACCCATAGCGACTTCCCCAGACCCATAGACACCTCTCTGCCCCATAGGACACCCTCCGGACCCATAGATGCCCCATAGGAACCCACCCAGACCCATAGATGCCTCTCTGCCCCATAGGAACCCGCCCAGACCCATAGCGATGTACCAGACCCATAGATGCCTCTCTGCCCCATAGGACACCCCCCAGACCCATAGACGCCTCTCTGCCCCATAGGACACCCCCCGGACCCATAGACACCTCTCTGACCCATAAGAACCCACCCAGACCCATAGCGACTTCCCCAGACCCATAGACGCCTCTCTGCCCCATAGGAACCCACCCAGACCCATAGCAGCCCCTCTGCCCCACAGCACCCCCTGCTTCCCCATGGCCAACTCCCCCAGCCCCATAGATCCCCCCCAGCCCCATAGATCCCCCCATAACCCCCCCAGCCCCACAACCCCCACAGCCCCATAGCTCCCCCCTAAACCCCCCCAGCCCCATAGCTCCCCCCATAACCCCCCCAGCCCCACAACCACCCCCCAGCCCCATAGCTCCTCCACAGCCCCATAGATCCCCCCCAGCCCCATAGCTCCCCCCCAGCCCCCATAGCCCCACAACCCCCCCAGCCCCATAGATCCCCCCTAAACCCCCCCAGCCCCACAACCACCCCCCAGCCCCACAGATCCCCCCCAGCCCCATAGATCAACCATAACCCCCCCAGCCCCACAACCACCCCCCAGCCCCACTCACGCCTCCAGCAGGTTATGGGGGGAGGCCAAGAGGCTGTGTGGGTCGGCGCGGGCCCTCAAGGTGGGTCCCAGCCCCACAAGTAGGGCCAAGGTCAAGGCGTGGGCCCGGGGGAAGAGGGGGGACCCCAAGAGGGCGGCCGCCCCACGGCTCAGGGCCTGGATGGCCGCCCCACACCACCCCATGGCCGCCCCACGGCCGCCCCACGGCCGCCCCACGGGCTGTGGGGAGAAAGGGGGGGGTGGGGACAAGGACACGGGGAGGACATGGCCGAGGGGGGGACACAGAGGGGGGACGCGGACGGACGGACGGATGGACGGACGGAGGGAGGGAGGGAGGGGCGGCAGATGTGGGGCACAGGGGGGATGTGGGGCACCATATGTGGGGCACAGGGGGTTATGGGGCACAGGGGGACACCATATGTGGGGCACAGGGGGATGTGGGGCACCATATGTGGGGCACAGGGGGTTATGGGGCACAGGGGGACACCATATGTGGGGCACAGGGGGATGTGGGGACACCATATGTGGGGCACAGGGGGTTATGGGGCACAGGGGGACACCATATGTGGGGCACAGGGGGGGTGTGGGGCACAGGGGGACACCATATGTGGGGCACAGGGGGGGTGTGGGGCACAGGGGGACACCATATGTGGGGCACAGGAGGTTATGGGGCACAGGGGGACACCATATGTGGGGCACAGGGGGGGTGTGGGGCACAGGGGGACACCATATGTGGGGCACAGGGGGGGTGTGGGGACACCATATGTGGGGCACAGGGGGTTATGGGGCACAGGGGGACACCATATGTGGGGCACAGGGGGGGTGTGGGGCACAGGGGGACACCATATGTGGGGCACAGGGGGATGTGGGGCACAGGGGGACACCATATGTGGGGCAAAGGGGGTTATGGGGCACAGGGGGACACCGTATGTGGGGCACAGGGGGATGTGGGGACACCATATGTGGGGCACAGGGGGTTATGGGGCACAGGGGGACACCATATGTGGGGCACAGGGGGGATGTGGGGCACAGGGGGACACCATATGTGGGGCACAGGGGGATGTGGGGACACCATATGTGGGGCACAGGGGGTTATGGGGCACAGGGGGGGATGTGGGTCCAAGACGGCAACTTGGGGGTCACAGAGCCCCCAATGTCCCCCCTCCCCCCCCTTTCCCCCCCCATCCCCCCTCCCCCCCCCCCCAAATAACGCCCCCTCCGGGCGGCACTTGTGGGTCAGAGCAGTTTATTGGGGGGCGGCCGTGGGGCGGAGGGGCCCCCCCGCCGTGTCCCCCCCCCCGGCGCCCCACACGTCCTCCTCCGGCGCCTCCCGATAGTCCCAGAGCCGCACGGTGCCGTCCCACTGCGGGGGAGGGGGAGAGAGCGGGGGGTCAGCCGGACCCATAGCGACCCCCCCCGGACCCATAGAGACCCCTCAGCCCCATAGAGAGCCCTCTGGACCCATAGAGAGCCCCCCCGGACCCATAGAGAGCCCTCTGGACCCATAGAGAGCCCTCAGCCCCATAGAGAGCCCCCCAGCCCCATAGAAACACCCCCAGACCCACAGATCCCCCCCAGACCCATAGATTCAGCCCCAGACCCATAGATCCAGACCCATAGATCCAGCCCAGACCCATAGAGACCCCCCAGACCCATAGAGAGCCCTCAGCCCCATAGAGACCCCTCAGCCCCATAGAGAGCCCTCTGGACCCACAGATCCCCCCCAGCCCCATAGATCCCCCCCAGCCCCATAGCGACCCCCCAGACTCACAGATCCCCCCCAGCCCCATAGATCCAGACCCATAGCGACCCCCCAGCCCCATAGAGACCCCCCAGCCCCACAGATCCCCTCCAGCCCCACAGATCCCCCCCAGCCCCATAGATCCCCCCCAGACCCACAGATCCCCCCCCAACCACCCCCTCCCCCGCCCCATAGCGCCCCTCAGCCCCTCCCCCCCTTAGCCCCGCCCCCCTTATCCCCTCCCCCCTTAGCCCCGCCCCCCCGCGCCCAGGCCCCGCCCACCGAGGCGGTGGCGAGCCGCCCCCCCTGGGGGTGCCAGCAGACGTCGCGCACGCAGGCGCCGTGATTGGTCAGCCGCCGCACGGCCCGCCCACTCAGCACGTCATACACTGCCGGGGAGGGGGGGCGTGGTCAGAGCGGGGAGGGGGGCGTGGCCAAAGCCGGGCCACGCCTCCCCCCCCAGTCCCTTCCTGCCGCCAGGATTCGCCCCCCCATCCCCACCAGGCCACACCCCCTCTCCCCAAGCCACGCCCCCGCCCCTCAAGCCACGCCCCCTCCCATTTACCCCTGCAAGCCACGCCCCCCTCTCCCTAAACCACTCCCCCTCCTCCAGCAGCGCCCCCGCAGCCCCAAGCCACGCCCCCTCCCCTCAAAACCACGCCCCCGCCCCTCCAGGCCACGCCCCCACTCCCTAAACCACTCCCCCTCCTCCAGCAGCGCCCCCGCAGCCCCAAGCCACGCCCCCTCCCCTCAAAACCACGCCCACGCCCCCCCAGGCCACGCCCCCTCTCCCCAAACCACTCCCCCTCCTCCAGCCGCGCCCCCGCAGCCCCAAGCCACGCCCCCGCCCGCCCAAGCCACGCCCCCCGCCCTCCTTTACCCCCGCAAACCACGCCCCCGCCTCCTCCAGACCACTCCCCCCTCCCCGAGCCACGCCCCCACGCCTCCAAGCCACGCCCCCCCTCCCTGCAGACCGCGCCCCCCCCCCCGCCCGCCCCGGGGCCCCGCCCCCTCACCGAGCACCGCCCCCGAGGCGCAGCCCGCCGCCAGAAAGAGGCCGGGGGGCGGGGCCAGGCGGCAGCGCAGCAGCGTGTGCAGCACGGCGTGGCCGCGGTACGTCATCAGCGAGCTGTCGCCCGGAAGCGGCGCCGTCGCCATGGCTACGCCGGAAGTGGGCGGGGGGGGGAGGCCGGGCCACGCCCACCGTCACCATGGAGACGCCGCCGCGCAGCCGCAGTGGCGCCCGCGCCGCGCGCCGCTCCCGCTCCCCCCCCCCCCTCACGCACACGTCGTTGTCATAGCGACCGGGTAAGCCACGCCCCCTCCGTCGCCATGGCGACCGCGGGGGGGGGAGGGGGTAATTAAGGGGGTAATTAAGGGGGAGGGGGTGATTAAGGAGGGGGAGGGGGTAATTAAGGGGGTAATTAAGGCGGAGGGGTGATTAAAGAGGGGGAGGGGGTAATTAAGGGGGTAATTAAGGGGTAGGGGGTGATTAAGGAGGGGGAGGGGGTAATTAAGGGGGTAATTAAGGTGGAGGGGGTGATTAAGGAGGGGGAGGGGGTAATTAAGGGGGTAATTAAGGTGGAGGGGGTAATTAAGGGGGGGAGGAGGTAATTAAGGAGGTGGAGTGGGTAATTAAGGAGGGAGAGGGGGTAATTAAGGGGGAGGGAGTAATTAAGGGGTAATTAAGGGGGAGGGGGTGATTAAGGGGTAATTAAGGGGGAGGGGGTGATTAAGGAGGTGGAGGAGATAATTAAGGAAGAGGAGGGGGTAATTAAGGAGGGGGAGGGGGTGATTAAGGGGCAATTAAGGGGGAAGGGGTGATTAAGGGGGTAATTAAGGGGTAGGGGATAATTAAGGAAGTGGAGAGGGTAATTAAGGAGGTGGAGGGGGTAATTAAGGGGGGATGGGGTAATTAAGGGGGTAATTAAAGGGGAGGGAGTGATTAAAGAGGGGGAGGGGGTAATCAAATAGGGGGAGAGGGTAATCAAGGGGGGAGGGGGTGATTAAGGGGGTAATTAAGGGGGGAGGGGGTAATTAAGGGGGGGAGGGGGTGATTAACCGGGTGCTGAGGCATTAATTGCCCCATTGGTGGCATTAATTACCCCGGGGAGGCCCTAATTACCCCAGGAAGGGGGCTAATTAACCTCTCGGGGGCCTAATTACCCCTTGGCTGGGCCTAATTACCCCGGGGATGGGTCTAATTACCTCAGGGGTATCTTTAATTACCCCAGGGGTGGGCCTAATTACCCCAGGGGCGCCTCTAATTAACCTTGAGTGCTCCTAATTACCCCAGGGGCGTCTCTAATTAACCTTGAGTGCTCCTAATTACCCCAGGGGCGCCTCTAATTAACCTTGAGTGTGCCTAATTACCCCGGGGGCGGCTCTAATTACCCCCAGGACGCGCTTAATTACCCCCCGGCCCCCCTTTCCCAGCCACCCCCCCCCGCCCCCTCCCTGTAGACCGCCTTAATTACCCCCCCCACACCCCCACCCCCTAATTAATTAATTAGCCCAATGAAGGAGGGCGGAGCTCACCGCGGGGCGGGGCCCGTTGCCAGCGGTAGTCCCAGCTCTGCCGGGCCACGGCGCGGCGGGCGGCGGCCAACCCCCCCGGCCCGGCCGGCCGCCGCAGGTCCCACAGTTTGGCCGTCTGGTCCTTGGAGTTGGACACCAGGTACCGCCCGTCGCCCTGGGGGGGGAGGGGGAGCTCGAGGTCAGCCCCGTTGACCCCAGTTGCTCCCAGTTGACCCCCTTCGCCCATAACTACGTCCCACTTGACCCTAAACCCTCCTCCAGCGCTCCCACTCCCACCCACAGCATCTCCAGAGCTTCTGGAGACCATCCCAGTTTGACTGGTTCCACCAAAAGGTCAGCCCCGTTGACCCCAGTTGCTCCCAGTTGACCTCCTTCGCCCATAACTACGTCCCACTTGACCCTAAACCCCCCTCCAGCGCTCCCAGAGCCACCCACAGCATCTCCAGAGCTTCTGGAGACCATCCCAGTTTGACTGGTTCCACCAAAAGGTCAGCTCTGTTGACCCCAGTTGCTCCCAGTTGACCTCCTTCGCCCATAACTACGTCCCACTTGACCCTAAACCCTCCTCCAGCGCTCCCAGTGCCACCTACAACATCTCCAGAGCTTCTGGAGACCATCCCAGTTGGACCAGTTGCGCTGTAAGTCTTCCCAGTCCCTCCCCCGTTGCTCCCAGTCCCTCCCAGTGCCCCAAATCCCCTCCCAGTCCCTTCCCAGTACCCCATAGCCCCTCCCAGCGCCCCCAAATCCCCTCCCAGTCCCTCCCAGTGCCCTCCCAGTGCCTCGTGTGTCGTGTCCCGCCCCCCCGGTGGCCCACCCTGGGGTGCAGGAAGGTGATGCCGTCGCGGTGGCCGGCCAGCAGGCCGACGGGGCGGGGCCGCCCCTCCCCCAGGCAGCGGCGGTCCCAGGCCCGGCAGACGCCGTCGTCCCCCCCCGAAAGCAGGAGCTGCCCCGCCCCGTCCCCCAGCGCCACCGCGTTCACGTCATCCTCGTGGGCCTCCACCTGCGGGGGGTGGGGGGGGGGGGGGTCACGGACCTCCATGGGGCGGCGTTGACCCCAGAGAGGGACATTGACCCCATAGAATGGTGTTGACCTCCATAGAGGGACATTGACCTCCATGGGGTGACATTGACCTCCATAGGGGGACATTGACCCCCATAGGGTGACATTGACCTCCACAGAGGGACATTGACCTCCACAGAGGGACATTGACCCCCATAGGGTGACATTGACCTCCACGGGGGGACATTGACCTCCATAGAGGGACATTGACCTCCAAAGGGGGACTTTGACCTCCATAGGATGACATTGACCTCCATAGGGGGACATTGACCTCCACGGGGGGACATTGACCTCCATAGGGTGACATTGACCTCCACAGGGGGACATTGACCTCCATAGAGGGACATTGACCTCCATAGGGTGACATTGACCTCCATAGGGGGACATTGACCTCCATAGAGGGACATTGACCTCCACAGGGGGACATTGACCCCATAGAGGGACATTGACCTCCACGGGGGGACATTGACCTCCACGGGGGGACATTGACCTCCACAGGGGGACATTGACCTCCATAGAGGGACATTGACCTCCAAAGGGGGACTTTGACCTCCATAGGATGACATTGACCTCCATAGGGGGAAATTGACCTCCATGGGGTGACATTGACCTCCACGGGGGGACATTGACCTCCATAGGGGGACTTTGACCTCTATAGGGGGACATTGACCTCCATAGAGTGACATTGACCTCCATAGGGGGACATTGACCTCCACGGGGGGACATTGACCCCACAGAGGGACATTGACCTCCATAGGGGGACATTGACCCACCGATGACATCACCGGCCCCACCCACCCACCCTGACCCCATAGAACGACGCTGCCCCCCCCCATGGCCCCACCTCCCCCCCCTCCCCCCTTAGCCCCGCCCCACCCCACCCCCCCCACCCCCCCAAGGCCACGCCCACCCCGGGCCACGCCCACCCCGGGCCACGCCCTCACCCGGAGGGTCCTCCGTTGCGCCTCCCGGTCGTAGACGTAGAGGCAGCCGTCGTTGGCCCCGCCCACCACCTCCCGCCCGTCCGGCCCCACGGCCAATGAGAAGACGGCGAAGCGGCGCTCTTCCGGCCTGCGATTGGGCGGGGCCGGAGGGGGCGGGGCTAAGGCGCGACAGGCCACGCCCCTCCCCGGACGCACTCCCCCACCCCCCCCGACCCATCTAACCACCTCCTGGCCCCGCCCACCCGCCTCCATAGCCACGCCCGCCCCATAGCCACGCCCCATGGCCACGCCCACTCTGCAACCACGCCCACCCCGCAGCCACGCCCATCACACCCCAACCCCTATGCTGCCCTGTAGCCACGCCCCCTCGCCCCACAGCCACGCCCCCCGCTTCAAAGCCACGCCCCCTCGCCCAAAAGACACGCCCACCCCCTTTGGTCACGCCCATGGCCACGCCCACCCCCCCCTCAGGCCACGCCCCTACCGCAGGTCGAGGGCGGTGTGGTTGTCCCCGTCCCCGTAGATGTCATACACGTGGACTGGGCGGGGCCAAAAGGGGGGAGGGGCGTGGTCTAGTCAGGCCTCGCCCACTTGGCCACGCCCCCACCCCATGACCACGCCCCCTTCCCCTCAAACCCCGCCCCTTCCCTCCCCAGGGCAATAAAGGGGGGGGGGGGTGTTCAAGCTCCGCCCCCACGAAGGCTCCACCCCCCCATGGCACGGCCACGCCCACCAGCGCTTGTCCACGCCCCAACCCACAGGCCACGCCCCCTGTGGCGTAAGCCACGCCCCCGTGCGTAAGCCACGCCCCCAGTTATAGTTAACTAAAGGGGAATTGGGCCATTAGAGGGGGTTGTGGCTCCGCCCCACCCACTCAGGCTCCACCCCCACGTTTCGGGCTCCTCCCCCAGGACCTGGCCACGCCCCCACGCCTTAAGCCACGCCCCCATGGCATAAGCCACGCCCCCTAGATCACTGGTTATAGTCAGATAAGGGGGAATAGAGACGGGGGGGGGGGCCTCTGCCCCACCCACTCAGGCTCCGCCCCACCCACTCAGGCTCCACCCCCATGGCTCAGGCCCCGCCCCTAACCCCAGGCCACGCCCCCAGGGCCTAAGCCACGCCCCCTTCCGCACTGATGATCATCAGATAAGGGGGAATAGAGACTGTGTAAGGGGGGGTGGGGTGGGGGTGGCTGTGCCCCACCCACTCAGGCTCCACCCCCATGGCTCAGGCTCCTCCCCCACGACATGGCCACGCCCCCACGCCTCAAGCCACGCCCCCAACATCACTGAATATAGTCTGACTATGGGGGAATAGAGACTGTGGGGGGGTGGGGGTCCACCCCACCCACTCAGGCTCCACCCCCACCACCTGGCCACGCCCCCCCCGGCCCTAAGCCCCGCCCACTCACTGTAGTCGGACCAGCTGGAGTAGAGGCAGTGGGCGGCGTCGGGGCTGAAGACGACGTCGAGGATGCTCCACCCCACGTCGCGGCCGCGGGAGGCGCGGAAGAGGCGCAGCCCCTCCCCCCGGCACTGGTAGAGCCGCAGCGTCTGATCTGTGGGGCGGAGGCGGTTGTGGGGCAGCCGCCCTTCTCCCCCCCCCCACCTTCCTCCCCATAGCGCCCCCCGCCCCATAAGTACCTTGGCAGGCGGAGACGAAGAGCGATCCGTCGGGGGAGAAGAGGCCGCAAAAGGCCTTCTGGGGGTACGAGTCGGCGAAGGCCACGTGGTTGGGGAGGAAACTTGGGGGGCAGAGGGGGAGGTGTGGGGCCGGTGGGGCGGGGGAGGGGGGTTTCCCCCCCTTTCCCCCACCCCCCTTTCCCCCCCGCCCCCCAAAGTGTTTTTGGCGGCTTACTGGGAGCTGACGCGGGATTTCTCGCCCGGGGAGAAGCCGCCGTGGCGGCACCGGCCCCACTCGCGCTATGGGGCAGAGGTGTGGGGCAGAGGGGGGGGGGAAGGGGGGGTTGTTGGGTTTAGGGAGCTGGAGATTGAGCCCGGACCCACAGCACACACCTCCCGGCCCCATAGAGAGCCCCCCAGACCCATAGAGAGCCCCCCAGACCCATAGAGAGACCCCCCAGCCCCATAGAGAGCCCCCCAGACCCATAGAGACCCCCCAGACCCATAGAGAGACCCCAGACCCATAGAGAGACCCCCAGACCATAGAGAGACCCCCAGACCCATAGAGACCCCCCCAGACCCATAGAGAGCCCCCCAGACCCATAGAGAGACCCCCCAGACCCATAGAGAGCCCCCAGACCCATAGAGAGCCCCCCAGACCCATAGAGAGACCCCCCAGCCCCATAGAGAGCCCCCAGACCCATAGAGAGCCCCCAGACCCTAGAGAGGCCCCCAGACCCATAGAGTCCCCCCAGACCCATAGAGAGCCCCCAGACCCATAGAAAGGCCCCGCCCCATAGAATCCCTCATCCCTCCCAGCCCTATAGATTGCCCCCATCCCCATAGCCCCTCCCCCACCCCTTAGCCCCTCCCCATGGCCCCTCCCCCACTCCACAGCCCCTCCTCCTCCCCCATAGCCACTCCCCCACCCCACAGCCCCTCCCCCACCCCACAGCCCCTCCCCCACCCCCATAGCCCCTCCCCCACCCCCATAGCCCCTCCCCCACCCCACAGCCCCTCCCCCACCCCACAGCCCCTCCCCCACCCCCATAGCCACTCCCCCACCCCCACAGCCCCTCCCCCACCCCCATAGCCACTCCCCCACCCCCACAGCCCCTCCCCCACCCACACAGCCCCTCCCCCACCCCACAGCCCCTCCCCCACCCCCATAGCCACTCCCCCTCCCCCACAGCCCCCTCCCCCTCCTCCATAGCCCCTCCATAGCCCCTCCCCCTCATAGCCCCTCCCCCACCCCATAGCCCCTCCCCACAGCCCCTCCCCCACCCCACAGCCCCTCCCCCACCCCGCCCCTCCCCCCGCCGTGGCCCCGCCCACCTGCCGCAGGAGGCGGGGCAGGTTCTCCTCCGCCGGCCCCGCCCCCCCGCC
>NW_028127722.1:0-37187 GCF_965231255.1 Vanellus vanellus
CCACAGACAATTTGGCCCTCTCTGCTTTCCTGCGGACTCCATCCTCAAAAGCAGCTGTTTTCGCTTTGGGCAGCCTCCGGAGCAAAAAAAGACAAACGTCCAGCTTTTGCTGCCACAGCAAAGGTGCCAGCGGGGAAAAGTAATGCTCGTTCTCACTGCCTCCTGGAACCCTTTCAAATGCCACAGACAATTTGGCCCTCTCTGCTTTCCTGCGGACTCCATCCTCAAAAGAACCTATTTTTGCTTTCGGCAGCCTCCGGAGCAAAAAAGACAAACGTCCAGCTTTTGCTGCCACAGCAAAGGTGCCAGCGGGGAAAAGTAATGCTGGTTCTCACTGCCTCCTGGAACCCTTTCAAATGCCACAGACAATTTGGCCCTCTCTGCTTTCCTGTGGACTCCATCCTCAAAAGCACCTGTTTTCGCTTTCGGCAGCCTCCGGAGCAAAAAAGACAAACGTCCAGCTTTTGCTGCCACAGCAAAGGTGCCAGCGGGGAAAAGTAATGCTGGTTCTCACTGCCTCCTGGAACCTCTTCAAATGCCTCAGACAATTTGGCCCTCTCTGCTTTCCTGCGGACTCCATCCTCAAAAGCAGCTGTTTTTCGCTTTCGGCAGCCTCCGGAGCAAAAAAGACAAACGTCCAGCTTTTGCTGCCACAGCAAAGGTACCAGCGGGGAAAAGTAATGCTGGTTCTCACTGCCTCCTGGAACCTCTTCAAATGCCACAGACAATTTGGCCCTCTCTGCTTTCCTGCGGACTCCATCCTCAAAAGCAGCTGTTTTCGCTTTCGGCAGCCTCCGGAGCAAAAAAGACAAACGTCCAGCTTTTGCTGCCACAGCAAAGGTGCCAGCGGGGAAAAGTAATGCTGGTTCTCACTGCCTCCTGGAACCCTTTCAAATGCCACAGACAATTTGGCCCTCTCTGCTTTCCTGTGAACTCCATCCTCAAAAGCACCTGTTTTCGCTTTCGGCAGCCTCCGGAGCAAAAAAGACAAACGTCCAGCTTTTGCTGCCACAGCAAAGGTGCCAGCGGGGAAAAGTAATGCTGGTTCTCACTGCCTCCTGGAACCCTTTCAAATGCCACAGACAATTTGGCCCTCTCTGCTTTCCTGCGGACTCCATCCTCAAAAGAACCTATTTTTGCTTTCGGCGCCCTCCGGAGCAAAAAAGACAAACGTCCAGCTTTTGCTGCCACAGCAAAGGTGCCAGCGGGGAAAAGTAATGCTGGTTCTCACTGCCTCCTTGAACCCTTTCAAATGCCACAGACAATTTGGCCCTCTCTGCTTTCCTGTGGACTCCATCCTCAAAAGCACCTGTTTTCGCTTTCGGCAGCCTCCGGAGCAAAAAAGACAAACGTCCAGCTTTTGCTGCCACAGCAAAGGTGCCAGCGGGGAAAAGTAATGCTGGTTCTCACTGCCTCCTGGAACCCTTTCAAATGCCACAGACAATTTGGCCCTCTCTGCTTTCCTGTGAACTCCATCCTCAAAAGCACCTGTTTTCGCTTTCGGCAGCCTCCGGAGCAAAAAAGACAAACGTCCAGCTTTTGCTGCCACAGCAAAGGTGCCAGCGGGGAAAAGTAATGCTGGTTCTCACTGCCTCCTGGAACCCTTTCAAATGCCACAGACAATTTGGCCCTCTCTGCTTTCCTGCGGACTCCATCCTCAAAAGAACCTATTTTTGCTTTCGGCGCCCTCCGGAGCAAAAAAGACAAACGTCCAGCTTTTGCTGCCACAGCAAAGGTGCCAGCGGGGAAAAGTAATGCTGGTTCTCACTGCCTCCTTGAACCCTTTCAAATGCCACAGACAATTTGGCCCTCTCTGCTTTCCTGTGGACTCCATCCTCAAAAGCACCTGTTTTCGCTTTCGGCAGCCTCCGGAGCAAAAAAGACAAACGTCCAGCTTTTGCTGCCACAGCAAAGGTGCCAGCGGGGAAAAGTAATGCTCGTTCTCACTGCCTCCTGGAACCCTTTCAAATGCCACAGACAATTTGGCCCTCTCTGCTTTCCTGCGGACTCCATCCTCAAAAGAACCTATTTTTGCTTTCGGCAGCCTCCGGAGCAAAAAAGACAAACGTCCAGCTTTTGCTGCCACAGCAAAGGTGCCAGCGGGGAAAAGTAATGCTGGTTCTCACTGCCTCCTGGAACCCTTTCAAATGCCCCAGACAATTTGGCCCTCTCTGCTTTCCTATGGACTCCATCCTCAAAAGCACCTGTTTTCGCTTTCGGCAGCCTCCGGAGCAAAAAAGACAAACGTCCAGCTTTTGCTGCCACAGCAAAGGTGCCAGCGGGGAAAAGTAATGCTGGTTCTCACTGCCTCCTGGAACCTCTTCAAATGCCACAGACAATTTGGCCCTCTCTGCTTTCCTGCGGACTCCATCCTCAAAAGCAGCTGTTTTCGCTTTCGGCAGCCTCCGGAGCAAAAAAGACAAACGTCCAGCTTTTGCTGCCACAGCAAAGGTACCAGCGGGGAAAAGTAATGCTGGTTCTCACTGCCTCCTGGAACCTCTTCAAATGCCACAGACAATTTGGCCCTCTCTGCTTTCCTGTGAACTCCATCCTCAAAAGCACCTGTTTTCGCTTTCGGCAGCCTCCGGAGCAAAAAAGACAAACATCCAGCTTTTGCTGCCACAGCAAAGGTGCCAGCGGGGAAAAGTAATGCTGGTTCTCACTGCCTCCTGGAACCTCTTCAAATGCCTCAGACAATTTGGCCCTCTCTGCTTTCCTGCGGACTCCATCCTCAAAAGCACCTTTTTTCGCTTTCGGAAACCTCCGGAGCAAAAAAGACAAACGTCCAGCTTTTGCTGCCACAGCAAAGGTGCCAGCGGGGAAAAGTAATGCTGGTTCTCACTGCCTCCTGGAACCCTTTCAAATGCCACAGACAATTTGGCCCTCTCTGCTTTCCTGCGGACTCCATCCTCAAAAGCACCTGTTTTCGCTTTCGGCAGCCTCCGGAGCAAAAAAGACAAACGTCCAGCTTTTGCTGCCACAGCAAAGGTGCCAGCGGGGAAAAGTAATGCTGGTTCTCACTGCCTCCTGGAACCCTTTCAAATGCCACAGACAATTTGGCCCTCTCTGCTTTCCTGCGGACTCCATCCTCAAAAGCACCTGTTTTCGCTTTCGGCAGCCTCCGGAGCAAAAAAGACAAACGTCCAGGTTTTGCTGCCACAGCAAAGGTGCCAGCGGGGAAAAGGAATGCTGATTCTCACTGCCTCCTGGAACCCTTTCAAATGCCACAGACAATTTGGCCCTCTCTGCTTTCCTTCGGACTCCATCCTCAAAAGCACCTTTTTTCGCTTTGGGCAGCCTCCGGAGCAAAAAAGACAAACGTCCAGCTTTTGGTGCCACAGCAAAGGTGCCAGCGGGGAAAAGTAATGCTGGTTCTCACTGCCTCCTGGAACCCTTTCAAATGCCACAGACAATTTGGCCCTCTCTGCTTTCCTGCGGACTCCATCCTCAAAAGCAACTGTTTTCGCTTTCGGCAGCCTCCGGAGCAAAAAAGACAAACGTCCAGCTTTTGCTGCCACAACAAAGGTGTCAGCGGGGAAAAGTAATGCCGGTTCTCACTGCCTCCTGGAACCCTTTCAAATGCCACAGACAATTTGGCCCTCTCTGCTTTCCTGCGTACTCTATCCTCAAAAGCGCCTTTTTTCAATTTCGGCGCCCTCCGGTGGTAAAAAGACAAACGTCCAGCTTTTGCTGCCACAGCAAAGGTGCCAGCGGGGAAAAGTAATGCTGGTTCTCACTGCCTCCTGGAACCCTTTCAAATGCCACAGACAATTTGGCCCTCTCTGCTTTCCTGCGGACTCCATCCTCAAAAGCACCTGTTTTCGCTTTCGGCAGCCTCCGGAGCAAAAAAGACAAACGTCCAGCTTTTGCTGCCACAGCAAAGGTGCCAGCGGGGAAAAGTAATGCTGGTTCTCACTGCCTCCTGGAACCTCTTCAAATGCCTCAGACAATTTGGCCCTCTCTGCTTTCCTGCGGACTCCATCCTCAAAAGCAGCTGTTTTCGCTTTCGGCAGCCTCCGGAGCAAAAAAGACAAACGTCCAGCTTTTGCTGCCACAGCAAAGGTACCAGCGGGGAAAAGTAATGCTGGTTCTCACTGCCTCCTGGAACCTCTTCAAATGCCACAGACAATTTGGCCCTCTCTGCTTTCCTGCGGACTCCATCCTCAAAAGCAGCTGTTTTCGCTTTCGGCAGCCTCCGGAGCAAAAAAGACAAACGTCCAGCTTTTGCTGCCACAGCAAAGGTGCCAGCGGGGAAAAGTAATGCTGGTTCTCACTGCCTCCTGGAACCCTTTCAAATGCCACAGACAATTTGGCCCTCTCTGCTTTCCTGTGAACTCCATCCTCAAAAGCACCTGTTTTCGCTTTCGGCAGCCTCCGGAGCAAAAAAGACAAACGTCCAGCTTTTGCTGCCACAGCAAAGGTGCCAGCGGGGAAAAGTAATGCTGGTTCTCACTGCCTCCTGGAACCCTTTCAAATGCCCCAGACAATTTGGCCCTCTCTGCTTTCCTGCGGACTCCATCCTCAAAAGAACCTATTTTTGCTTTCGGCGCCCTCCGGAGCAAAAAAGACAAACGTCCAGCTTTTGCTGCCACAGCAAAGGTGCCAGCGGGGAAAAGTAATGCTGGTTCTCACTGCCTCCTTGAACCCTTTCAAATGCCACAGACAATTTGGCCCTCTCTGCTTTCCTGTGGACTCCATCCTCAAAAGCACCTGTTTTCGCTTTCGGCAGCCTCCGGAGCAAAAAAGACAAACGTCCAGCTTTTGCTGCCACAGCAAAGGTGCCAGCGGGGAAAAGTAATGCTCGTTCTCACTGCCTCCTGGAACCCTTTCAAATGCCACAGACAATTTGGCCCTCTCTGCTTTCCTGCGGACTCCATCCTCAAAAGAACCTATTTTTGCTTTCGGCAGCCTCCGGAGCAAAAAAGACAAACGTCCAGCTTTTGCTGCCACAGCAAAGGTGCCAGCGGGGAAAAGTAATGCTGGTTCTCACTGCCTCCTGGAACCCTTTCAAATGCCCCAGACAATTTGGCCCTCTCTGCTTTCCTATGGACTCCATCCTCAAAAGCACCTGTTTTCGCTTTCGGCAGCCTCCGGAGCAAAAAAGACAAACGTCCAGCTTTTGCTGCCACAGCAAAGGTGCCAGCGGGGAAAAGTAATGCTGGTTCTCACTGCCTCCTGGAACCTCTTCAAATGCCACAGACAATTTGGCCCTCTCTGCTTTCCTGCGGACTCCATCCTCAAAAGCAGCTGTTTTCGCTTTCGGCAGCCTCCGGAGCAAAAAAGACAAACGTCCAGCTTTTGCTGCCACAGCAAAGGTACCAGCGGGGAAAAGTAATGCTGGTTCTCACTGCCTCCTGGAACCTCTTCAAATGCCACAGACAATTTGGCCCTCTCTGCTTTCCTGCGGACTCCATCCTCAAAAGCACCTGTTTTCGCTTTCGGCAGCCTCCGGAGCAAAAAAGACAAACGTCCAGCTTTTGCTGCCACAGCAAAGGTGCCAGCGGGGAAAAGTAATGCTGGTTCTCACTGCCTCCTGGAACCCTTTCAAATGCCACAGACAATTTGGCCCTCTCTGCTTTCCTGTGAACTCCATCCTCAAAAGCACCTGTTTTCGCTTTCGGCAGCCTCCGGAGCAAAAAAGACAAACATCCAGCTTTTGCTGCCACAGCAAAGGTGCCAGCGGGGAAAAGTAATGCTGGTTCTCACTGCCTCCTGGAACCTCTTCAAATGCCTCAGACAATTTGGCCCTCTCTGCTTTCCTGCGGACTCCATCCTCAAAAGCACCTTTTTTCGCTTTCGGCAACCTCCGGAGCAAAAAAGACAAACGTCCAGCTTTTGCTGCCACAGCAAAGGTGCCAGCGGGGAAAAGTAATGCTGGTTCTCACTGCCTCCTGGAACCCTTTCAAATGCCACAGACAATTTGGCCCTCTCTGCTTTCCTGCGGACTCCATCCTCAAAAGCACCTGTTTTCGCTTTCGGCAGCCTCCGGAGCAAAAAAGACAAACGTCCAGCTTTTGCTGCCACAGCAAAGGTGCCAGCGGGGAAAAGTAATGCTGGTTCTCACTGCCTCCTGGAACCCTTTCAAATGCCACAGACAATTTGGCCCTCTCTGCTTTCCTGCGGACTCCATCCTCAAAAGCACCTGTTTTCGCTTTCGGCAGCCTCCGGAGCAAAAAAGACAAACGTCCAGGTTTTGCTGCCACAGCAAAGGTGCCAGCGGGGAAAAGGAATGCTGATTCTCACTGCCTCCTGGAACCCTTTCAAATGCCACAGACAATTTGGCCCTCTCTGCTTTCCTTCGGACTCCATCCTCAAAAGCACCTTTTTTCGCTTTGGGCAGCCTCCGGAGCAAAAAAGACAAACGTCCAGCTTTTGGTGCCACAGCAAAGGTGCCAGCGGGGAAAAGTAATGCTGGTTCTCACTGCCTCCTGGAACCCTTTCAAATGCCACAGACAATTTGGCCCTCTCTGCTTTCCTGCGGACTCCATCCTCAAAAGCAACTGTTTTCGCTTTCGGCAGCCTCCGGAGCAAAAAAGACAAACGTCCAGCTTTTGCTGCCACAACAAAGGTGTCAGCGGGGAAAAGTAATGCCGGTTCTCACTGCCTCCTGGAACCCTTTCAAATGCCACAGACAATTTGGCCCTCTCTGCTTTCCTGCGGACTCTATCCTCAAAAGCGCCTTTTTTCAATTTCGGCGCCCTCCGGTGGTAAAAAGACAAACGTCCAGCTTTTGCTGCCACAGCAAAGGTGCCAGCGGGGAAAAGTAATGCTGGTTCTCACTGCCTCCTGGAACCCTTTCAAATGCCACAGACAATTTGGCCCTCTCTGCTTTCCTTCGGACTCCATCCTCAAAAGAACCTATTTTCGCTTTCGGCGCCCTCCGGAGCAAAAAAGACAAACGTCCAGCTTTTGCTGCCACAACAAAGGTGCCAGCAGGGAAAAGTAATGCTGGTTCTCACTGCCTCCTGGAACCCTTTCAAATGCCACAGACAATTTGGCCCTCTCTGCTTTCCTGCGGACTCCATCCTCAAAAGCAGCTGTTTTCGCTTTCGGCAGCCTCCGGAGCAAAAAAGACAAACGTCCAGCTTTTGCTGCCACAGCAAAGGTACCAGCGGGGAAAAGTAATGCTGGTTCTCACTGCCTCCTGGAACCTCTTCAAATGCCACAGACAATTTGGCCCTGTCTGCTTTCCTGCGGACTCCATCCTCAAAAGCAGCTGTTTTCGCTTTCGGCAGCCTCCGGAGCAAAAAAGACAAACGTCCAGCTTTTGCTGCCACAGCAAAGGTGCCAGCGGGCAAAAGTAATGCTGGTTCTCACTGCCTCCTGGAACCCTTTCAAATGCCACAGACAATTTGGCCCTCTCTGCTTTCCTGTGAACTCCATCCTCAAAAGCACCTGTTTTCGCTTTCGGCAGCCTCCGGAGCAAAAAAGACAAACATCCAGCTTTTGCTGCCACAGCAAAGGTGCCAGCGGGGAAAAGTAATGCTGGTTCTCACTGCCTCCTGGAACCTCTTCAAATGCCTCAGACAATTTGGCCCTCTCTGCTTTCCTGCGGACTCCATCCTCAAAAGCACCTTTTTTCGCTTTCGGCAACCTCCGGAGCAAAAAAGACAAACGTCCAGCTTTTGCTGCCACAGCAAAGGTGCCAGCGGGGAAAAGTAATGCTGGTTCTCACTGCCTCTTGGAACCCTTTCAAATGCCACAGACAATTTGGCCCTCTCTGCTTTCCTGCGGACTCCATCCTCAAAAGCACCTGTTTTCGCTTTCGGCAGCCTCCGGAGCAAAAAAGACAAACGTCCAGCTTTTGCTGCCACAGCAAAGGTGCCAGCGGGGAAAAGTAATGCTGGTTCTCACTGCCTCCTGGAACCCTTTCAAATGCCACAGACAATTTGGCCCTCTCTGCTTTCCTGCGGACTCCATCCTCAAAAGCACCTGTTTTCGCTTTCGGCAGCCTCCGGAGCAAAAAAGACAAACGTCCAGCTTTTGCTGCCACAGCAAAGGTGCCAGCGGGGAAAAGTAATGCTGGTTCTCACTGCCTCCTGGAACCCTTTCAAATGCCACAGACAATTTGGCCCTCTCTGCTTTGCTGCGGACTCCATCCTCAAAAGCACCTGTTTTCGCTTCCGGCAGCCTCCGGAGCAAAAAAGACAAACGTCCAGCTTTTGCTGCCACAGCAAAGGTGCCAGCGGGGAAAAGTAATGCTGGTTCTCACTGCCTCCTGGAACCCTTTCAAATGCCACAGACAATTTGGCCCTCTCTGCTTTCCTGCGGACTCCATCCTCAAAAGCAGCTGTTTTCGCTTTCGGCAGCCTCCGGAGCAAAAAAGACAAACGTCCAGCTTTTGCTGCCACAGCAAAGGTGCCAGCGGGGAAAAGTAATGCTGGTTCTCACTGCCTCCTGGAACCTCTTCAAATGCCACAGACAATTTGGCCCTCTCTGCTTTCCTGCGGACTCCATCCTCAAAAGCACCTGTTTTCGCTTTCGGCAACCTCCGGAGCAAAAAAGACAAACGTCCAGCTTTTGCTGCCACAGCAAAGGTGCCAGCGGGGAAAAGTAATGCTGGTTCTCACTGCCTCCTGGAACCCTTTCAAATGCCACAGACAATTTGGCCCTCTCTGCTTTCCTGCGGACTCCATCCTCAAAAGCACCTGTTTTCGCTTTCGGCAGCCTCCGGAGCAAAAAAGACAAACGTCCAGCTTTTGCTGCCACAGCAAAGGTGCCAGCGGGGAAAAGTAATGCTGGTTCTCACTGCCTCCTGGAACCCTTTCAAATGCCACAGAGAATTTGGCCCTCTCTGCTTTCCTGTGAACTCCATCCTCAAAAGCACCTGTTTTCGCTTTCGGCAGCCTCCGGAGCAAAAAAGACAAACATCCAGCTTTTGCTGCCACAGCAAAGGTGCCAGCGGGGAAAGGTAATGCTGGTTCTCACTGCCTCCTGGAACCCTTTCAAATGCCACAGACAATTTGGCCCTCTCTGCTTTCCTGCGGACTCCATCCTCAAAAGCACCTTTTTTCGCTTTCGGCAACCTCCGGAGCAAAAAAGACAAACGTCCAGCTTTTGCTGCCACAGCAAAGGTGCCAGCGGGGAAAAGTAATGCTGGTTCTCACTGCCTCCTGGAACCCTTTCAAATGCCACAGACAATTTGGCCCTCTCTGCTTTCCTGCGGACTCCATCCTCAAAAGCACCTGTTTTCGCTTTCGGCAGCCTCCGGAGCAAAAAAGACAAACGTCCAGCTTTTGCTGCCACAGCAAAGGTGCCAGCGGGGAAAAGTAATGCTGGTTCTCACTGCCTCCTGGAACCCTTTCAAATGCCACAGACAATTTGGCCCTCTCTGCTTTCCTGCGGACTCCATCCTCAAAAGCACCTGTTTTCGCTTTCGGCAGCCTCCGGAGCAAAAAAGACAAACGTCCAGGTTTTGCTGCCACAGCAAAGGTGCCAGCGGGGAAAAGGAATGCTGATTCTCACTGCCTCCTGGAACCCTTTCAAATGCCACAGACAATTTGGCCCTCTCTGCTTTCCTTCGGACTCCATCCTCAAAAGCACCTTTTTTCGCTTTGGGCAGCCTCCGGAGCAAAAAAGACAAACGTCCAGCTTTTGGTGCCACAGCAAAGGTGCCAGCGGGGAAAAGTAATGCTGGTTCTCACTGCCTCCTGGAACCCTTTCAAATGCCACAGACAATTTGGCCCTCTCTGCTTTCCTGCGGACTCCATCCTCAAAAGCAACTGTTTTCGCTTTCGGCAGCCTCCGGAGCAAAAAAGACAAACGTCCAGCTTTTGCTGCCACAACAAAGGTGTCAGCGGGGAAAAGTAATGCCGGTTCTCACTGCCTCCTGGAACCCTTTCAAATGCCACAGACAATTTGGCCCTCTCTGCTTTCCTGCGGACTCTATCCTCAAAAGCGCCTTTTTTCAATTTCGACGCCCTCCGGTGGTAAAAATACAAACGTCCAGCTTTTGCTGCCACAGCAAAGGTGCCAGCGGGGAAAAGTAATGCTGGTTCTCACTGCCTCCTGGAACCCTTTCAAATGCCACAGACAATTTGGCCCTCTCTGCTTTCCTGCGGACTCCATCCTCAAAAGCAGCTGTTTTCGCTTTCGGCAGCCTCCGGAGCAAAAAAGACAAACGTCCAGCTTTTGCTGCCACAGCAAAGGTGCCAGCGGGGAAAAGTAATGCTGGTTCTCACTGCCTCCTGGAACCTCTTCAAATGCCACAGACAATTTGGCCCTCTCTGCTTTCCTGCGGACTCCATCCTCAAAAGCACCTGTTTTCGCTTTCGGCAACCTCCGGAGCAAAAAAGACAAACGTCCAGCTTTTGCTGCCACAGCAAAGGTGCCAGCGGGGAAAAGTAATGCTGGTTCTCACTGCCTCCTGGAACCCTTTCAAATGCCACAGACAATTTGGCCCTCTCTGCTTTCCTGCGGACTCCATCCTCAAAAGCACCTTTTTTCGCTTTCGGCAACCTCCGGAGCAAAAAAGACAAACGTCCAGCTTTTGCTGCCACAGCAAAGGTGCCAGCGGGGAAAAGTAATGCTGGTTCTCACTGCCTCCTGGAACCCTTTCAAATGCCACAGACAATTTGGCCCTCTCTGCTTTCCTGCGGACTCCATCCTCAAAAGCACCTGTTTTCGCTTTCGGCAGCCTCCGGAGCAAAAAAGACAAACGTCCAGCTTTTGCTGCCACAGCAAAGGTGCCAGCGGGGAAAAGTAATGCTGGTTCTCACTGCCTCCTGGAACCCTTTCAAATGCCACAGACAATTTGGCCCTCTCTGCTTTCCTGCGGACTCCATCCTCAAAAGCACCTGTTTTCGCTTTCGGCAGCCTCCGGAGCAAAAAAGACAAACGTCCAGGTTTTGCTGCCACAGCAAAGGTGCCAGCGGGGAAAAGGAATGCTGATTCTCACTGCCTCCTGGAACCCTTTCAAATGCCACAGACAATTTGGCCCTCTCTGCTTTCCTTCGGACTCCATCCTCAAAAGCACCTTTTTTCGCTTTGGGCAGCCTCCGGAGCAAAAAAGACAAACGTCCAGCTTTTGGTGCCACAGCAAAGGTGCCAGCGGGGAAAAGTAATGCTGGTTCTCACTGCCTCCTGGAACCCTTTCAAATGCCACAGACAATTTGGCCCTCTCTGCTTTCCTGCGGACTCCATCCTCAAAAGCAACTGTTTTCGCTTTCGGCAGCCTCCGGAGCAAAAAAGACAAACGTCCAGCTTTTGCTGCCACAACAAAGGTGTCAGCGGGGAAAAGTAATGCCGGTTCTCACTGCCTCCTGGAACCCTTTCAAATGCCACAGACAATTTGGCCCTCTCTGCTTTCCTGCGGACTCTATCCTCAAAAGCGCCTTTTTTCAATTTCGGCGCCCTCCGGTGGTAAAAATACAAACGTCCAGCTTTTGCTGCCACAGCAAAGGTGCCAGCGGGGAAAAGTAATGCTGGTTCTCACTGCCTCCTGGAACCCTTTCAAATGCCCCAGACAATTTGGCCCTCTCTGCTTTCCTTCGGACTCCATCCTCAAAAGAACCTATTTTCGCTTTCGGCGCCCTCCGGAGCAAAAAAGACAAACGTCCAGCTTTTGCTGCCACAACAAAGGTGCCAGCAGGGAAAAGTAATGCTGGTTCTCACTGCCTCCTGGAACCCTTTCAAATGCCACAGACAATTTGGCCCTCTCTGCTTTCCTGCGGACTCCATCCTCAAAAGCAGCTGTTTTCGCTTTCGGCAGCCTCCGGAGCAAAAAAGACAAACGTCCAGCTTTTGCTGCCACAGCAAAGGTGCCAGCGGGGAAAAGTAATGCTGGTTCTCACTGCCTCCTGGAACCCTTTCAAATGCCACAGACAATTTGGCCCTCTCTGCTTTCCTGTGAACTCCATCCTCAAAAGCACCTGTTTTCGCTTTCGGCAGCCTCCGGAGCAAAAAAGACAAACATCCAGCTTTTGCTGCCACAGCAAAGGTGCCAGCGGGGAAAAGTAATGCTGGTTCTCACTGCCTCCTGGAACCTCTTCAAATGCCTCAGACAATTTGGCCCTCTCTGCTTTCCTGCGGACTCCATCCTGAAAAGCACCTTTTTTCGCTTTCGGCAACCTCCGGAGCAAAAAAGACAAACGTCCAGCTTTTGCTGCCACAGCAAAGGTGCCAGCGGGGAAAAGTAATGCTGGTTCTCACTGCCTCCTGGAACCCTTTCAAATGCCACAGACAATTTGGCCCTCTCTGCTTTCCTGCGGACTCCATCCTCAAAAGCACCTGTTTTCGCTTTCGGCAGCCTCCGGAGCAAAAAAGACAAACGTCCAGCTTTTGCTGCCACAGCAAAGGTGCCAGCGGGGAAAAGTAATGCTGGTTCTCACTGCCTCCTGGAACCCTTTCAAATGCCACAGACAATTTGGCCCTCTCTGCTTTCCTGCGGACTCCATCCTCAAAAGCACCTGTTTTCGCTTTCGGCAGCCTCCGGAGCAAAAAAGACAAACGTCCAGCTTTTGCTGCCACAGCAAAGGTGCCAGCGGGGAAAAGTAATGCTGGTTCTCACTGCCTCCTGGAACCCTTTCAAATGCCACAGACAATTTGGCCCTCTCTGCTTTGCTGCGGACTCCATCCTCAAAAGCACCTGTTTTCGCTTCCGGCAGCCTCCGGAGCAAAAAAGACAAACGTCCAGCTTTTGCTGCCACAGCAAAGGTGCCAGCGGGGAAAAGTAATGCTGGTTCTCACTGCCTCCTGGAACCCTTTCAAATGCCACAGACAATTTGGCCCTCTCTGCTTTCCTGCGGACTCCATCCTCAAAAGCACCTGTTTTCGCTTTCGGCAGCCTCCGGAGCAAAAAAGACAAACGTCCAGCTTTTGCTGCCACAGCAAAGGTGCCAGCGGGGAAAAGTAATGCTGGTTCTCACTGCCTCCTGGAACCCTTTCAAATGCCACAGACAATTTGGCCCTCTCTGCTTTCCTGCGGACTCCATCCTCAAAAGCACCTGTTTTCGCTTTCGGCAGCCTCCGGAGCAAAAAAGACAAACGTCCAGCTTTTGCTGCCACAGCAAAGGTGCCAGCGGGGAAAAGTAATGCTGGTTCTCACTGCCTCCTGGAACCCTTTCAAATGCCACAGACAATTTGGCCCTCTCTGCTTTCCTGCGGACTCCATCCTCCAAAGAACTTATTTTCGCTTTCGGCGCCCTCCGGAGCAAAAAAGACAAACGTCCAGCTTTTGCTGCCACAGCAAAGGTACCAGCGGGGAAAAGTGATGCTGGTTCTCACTGCCTCCTGGAACCCTTTCAAATGCCACAGACAATTTGGCCCTCTCTGCTTTCCTGCGGACTCCATCCTCAAAAGCAGCTGCTTTCGCTTTCGGCAGCCTCCGGAGCAAAAAAGACAAACGTCCAGCTTTTGCTGCCACAGCAAAGGTGCCAGCGGGGAAAAGTAATGCTGGTTCTCACTGCCTCCTGGAACCCTTTCAAATGCCCCAGATAATTTGGCCCTCTCTGCTTTCCTGCGGACTCCGTCCTCAAAAGCACCTGTTTTCGCTTTCGGCAGCCTCCGGAGCAAAAAAGACAAACGTCCAGGTTTTGCTGCCACAGCAAAGGTGCCAGCAGGGAAAAGTAATGCTGGTTCTCACTGCCTCCTGGAACTCCTTCAAATGCCCCAGACAATTTGGCTCTCTCTGCTTTCCTGCGGACTCCATCCTCAAAAGCACCTGTTTTCGCTTTCGGCAGCCTCCGGAGCAAAAAAGACAAACGTCCAGCTTTTGCTGCCACAGCAAAGGTGCCAGCGGGGAAAAGTAATGCTGGTTCTCACTGCCTCCTGGAACCCTTTCAAATGCCACAGACAATTTGGCCCTCTCTGCTTTCCTGCGGACTCCATCCTCAAAAGCACCTATTTTCGCTTTCGGCAGCCTCCGGAGCAAAAAAGACAAACGTCCAGCTTTTGCTGCCACAGCAAAGGTGCCAGCGGGGAAAAGTAATGCTGGTTCTCACTGCCTCCTGGAACCCTTTCAAATGCCACAGACAATTTGGCCCTCTCTGCTTTCCTTCGGACTCCATCCTCAAAAGAACCTATTTTCGCTTTCGGCGCCCTCCGGAGCCAAAAAGACAAACGTCCAGCTTTTGCTGCCACAGCAAAGGTGCCAGCGGGGAAAAGTAATGCTGGTTCTCTCTGCCTCCTGGAACCCTTTCAAATGCCACAGACAATTTGGCCCTCTCTGCTTTCCTGCGGACTCCATCCTCAAAAGCACCTGTTTTCGCTTTTGGCAACCTCCGGAGCAAAAAAGACAAACGTCCAGCTTTTGCTGCCACAGCAAAGGTGCCAGCGGGGAAAAGTAATGCTGGTTCTCACTGCCTCCTGGAACCCTTTCAAATGCCACAGACAATTTGGCCCTCTCTGCTTTCCTTCGGACTCCATCCTCAACAGCACCTGTTTTCGCTTTCGGCAGCCTCCGGAGCAAAAAAGACAAACGTCCAGCTTTTGCTGCCACAGCAAAGGTGCCAGCGGGGAAAAGTAATGCTCGTTCTCACTGCCTCCTGGAACCCCTTCAAATGCCACAGACAATTTGGCCCTCTCTGCTTTCCTGCGGACTCCATCCTCAAAAGCACCTGTTTTCGCTTTCGGCAGCCTCCGGAGCAAAAAAGACAAACGTCCAGCTTTTGCTGCCACAGCAAAGGTGCCAGCGGGGAAAAGTAATGCTGGTTCTCACTGCCTCCTGGAACCCTTTCAAATGCCACAGACAATTTGGCCCTCTCTGCTTTCCTGCGGACTCCATCCTCAAAAGCACCTGTTTTCGCTTTCGGCAGCCTCCGGAGCAAAAAAGACAAACGTCCAGCTTTTGCTGCCACAGCAAAGGTGCCAGCGGGGAAAAGTAATGCTGGTTCTCACTGCCTCCTGGAACCCTTTCAAATGCCACAGACAATTTGGCCCTCTCTGCTTTCCTGCGGACTCCATCCTCAAAAGAACCTATTTTCGCTTTCGGCAACCTCCGGAGCAAAAAAGACAAACGTCCAGCTTTTGCTGCCACAGCAAAGGTGCCAGCGGGGAAAAGTAATGCTGGTTCTCACTGCCTCCTGGAACCCTTTCAAATGCCACAGACAATTTGGCCCTCTCTGCTTTCCTGCGGACTCCATCCTCAAAAGCACCTGTTTTCGCTTTCAGCAGCCTCCGGAGCAAAAAAGACAAACGTCCAGCTTTTGCTGCCACAGCAAAGGTGCCAGCGGGGAAAAGTAATGCTGGTTCTCACTGCCTCCTGGAACCCTTTCAAATGCCACAGACAATTTGGCCCTCTCTGCTTTCCTGCGGACTCCATCCTCAAAAGCAGCTGTTTTCGCTTTGGGCAGCCTCCGGAGCAAAAAAGACAAACGTCCAGCTTTTGCTGCCACAGCAAAGGTGCCAGCGGGGAAAAGTAATGCTGGTTCTCACTGCCTCCTGGAACCCTTTCAAATGCCACAGACAATTTGGCCCTCTCTGCTTTCCTGTGGACTCCATCCTCAAAAGCACCTGTTTTCGCTTTCGGCAGCCTCCGGAGCAAAAAAGACAAACGTCCAGCTTTTGCTGCAACAGCAAAGGTGCCAGCGGGGAAAAGTAATGCTGGTTCTCACTGCCTCCTGGAACCCTTTCAAATGCCACAGACAATTTGGCCCTCTCTGCTTTCCTGCGGACTCCATCCTCAAAAGCACCTGTTTTCGCTTTCGGCAGCCTCCGGAGCAAAAAAGACAAACGTCCAGCTTTTGCTGCCACAGCAAAGGTGCCAGCGGGGAAAAGTAATGCTGGTTCTCACTGCCTCCTGGAACCCTTTCAAATGCCACAGACAATTTGGCCCTCTCTGCTTTCCTGCGGACTCCATCCTCCAAAGAACTTATTTTCGCTTTCTGCGCCCTCCGGAGCAAAAAAGACAAACGTCCAGCTTTTGCTGCCACAGCAAAGGTACCAGCGGGGAAAAGTGATGCTGGTTCTCACTGCCTCCTGGAACCCTTTCAAATGCCACAGACAATTTGGCCCTCTCTGCTTTCCTGCGGACTCCATCCTCAAAAGCAGCTGCTTTCGCTTTCGGCAGCCTCCGGAGCAAAAAAGACAAACGTCCAGCTTTTGCTGCCACAGCAAAGGTGCCAGCGGGGAAAAGTAATGCTGGTTCTCACTGCCTCCTGGAACCCTTTCAAATGCCCCAGATAATTTGGCCCTCTCTGCTTTCCTGCGGACTCCGTCCTCAAAAGCACCTGTTTTCGCTTTCGGCAGCCTCCGGAGCAAAAAAGACAAACGTCCAGGTTTTGCTGCCACAGCAAAGGTGCCAGCAGGGAAAAGTAATGCTGGTTCTCACTGCCTCCTGGAACTCCTTCAAATGCCCCAGACAATTTGGCTCTCTCTGCTTTCCTGCGGACTCCATCCTCAAAAGCACCTGTTTTCGCTTTCGGCAGCCTCCGGAGCAAAAAAGACAAACGTCCAGCTTTTGCTGCCACAGCAAAGGTGCCAGCGGGGAAAAGTAATGCTGGTTCTCACTGCCTCCTGGAACCCTTTCAAATGCCACAGACAATTTGGCCCTCTCTGCTTTCCTGCGGACTCCATCCTCAAAAGCACCTATTTTCGCTTTCGGCAGCCTCCGGAGCAAAAAAGACAAACGTCCAGCTTTTGCTGCCACAGCAAAGGTGCCAGCGGGGAAAAGTAATGCTGGTTCTCACTGCCTCCTGGAACCCTTTCAAATGCCACAGACAATTTGGCCCTCTCTGCTTTCCTTCGGACTCCATCCTCAAAAGAACCTATTTTCGCTTTCGGCGCCCTCCGGAGCCAAAAAGACAAACGTCCAGCTTTTGCTGCCACAGCAAAGGTGCCAGCGGGGAAAAGTAATGCTGGTTCTCTCTGCCTCCTGGAACCCTTTCAAATGCCACAGACAATTTGGCCCTCTCTGCTTTCCTGCGGACTCCATCCTCAAAAGCACCTGTTTTCGCTTTTGGCAACCTCCGGAGCAAAAAAGACAAACGTCCAGCTTTTGCTGCCACAGCAAAGGTGCCAGCGGGGAAAAGTAATGCTGGTTCTCACTGCCTCCTGGAACCCTTTCAAATGCCACAGACAATTTGGCCCTCTCTGCTTTCCTTCGGACTCCATCCTCAACAGCACCTGTTTTCGCTTTCGGCAGCCTCCGGAGCAAAAAAGACAAACGTCCAGCTTTTGCTGCCACAGCAAAGGTGCCAGCGGGGAAAAGTAATGCTCGTTCTCACTGCCTCCTGGAACCCCTTCAAATGCCACAGACAATTTGGCCCTCTCTGCTTTCCTGCGGACTCCATCCTCAAAAGCACCTGTTTTCGCTTTCGGCAGCCTCCGGAGCAAAAAAGACAAACGTCCAGCTTTTGCTGCCACAGCAAAGGTGCCAGCGGGGAAAAGTAATGCTGGTTCTCACTGCCTCCTGGAACCCTTTCAAATGCCACAGACAATTTGGCCCTCTCTGCTTTCCTGCGGACTCCATCCTCAAAAGCACCTGTTTTCGCTTTCGGCAGCCTCCGGAGCAAAAAAGACAAACGTCCAGCTTTTGCTGCCACAGCAAAGGTGCCAGCGGGGAAAAGTAATGCTGGTTCTCACTGCCTCCTGGAACCCTTTCAAATGCCACAGACAATTTGGCCCTCTCTGCTTTCCTGCGGACTCCATCCTCAAAAGAACCTATTTTCGCTTTCGGCAACCTCCGGAGCAAAAAAGACAAACGTCCAGCTTTTGCTGCCACAGCAAAGGTGCCAGCGGGGAAAAGTAATGCTGGTTCTCACTGCCTCCTGGAACCCTTTCAAATGCCACAGACAATTTGGCCCTCTCTGCTTTCCTGCGGACTCCATCCTCAAAAGCACCTGTTTTCGCTTTCAGCAGCCTCCGGAGCAAAAAAGACAAACGTCCAGCTTTTGCTGCCACAGCAAAGGTGCCAGCGGGGAAAAGTAATGCTGGTTCTCACTGCCTCCTGGAACCCTTTCAAATGCCACAGACAATTTGGCCCTCTCTGCTTTCCTGCGGACTCCATCCTCAAAAGCAGCTGTTTTCGCTTTGGGCAGCCTCCGGAGCAAAAAAGACAAACGTCCAGCTTTTGCTGCCACAGCAAAGGTGCCAGCGGGGAAAAGTAATGCTGGTTCTCACTGCCTCCTGGAACCCTTTCAAATGCCACAGACAATTTGGCCCTCTCTGCTTTCCTGTGGACTCCATCCTCAAAAGCACCTGTTTTCGCTTTCGGCAGCCTCCGGAGCAAAAAAGACAAACGTCCAGCTTTTGCTGCAACAGCAAAGGTGCCAGCGGGGAAAAGTAATGCTGGTTCTCACTGCCTCCTGGAACCTCTTCAAATGCCTCAGACAATTTGGCCCTCTCTGCTTTCCTGCAGACTCCATCCTCAAAAGCACCTTTTTTTCGCTTTCGGCAACCTCCGGAGCAAAAAAGACAAACGTCCAGCTTTTGCTGCCACAGCAAAGGTGCCAGCGGGGAAAAGTAATGCTGGTTCTCACTGCCTCCTGGAACCCTTTCAAATGCCACAGACAATTTGGCCCTCTCTGCTTTCCTGCGGACTCCATCCTCAAAAGCACCTGTTTTCGCTTTCGGCAGCCTCCGGAGCAAAAAAGACAAACGTCCAGCTTTTGCTGCCACAGCAAAGGTGCCAGCGGGGAAAAGTAATGCTGGTTCTCACTGCCTCCTGGAACCCTTTCAAATGCCACAGACAATTTGGCCCTCTCTGCTTTCCTGCGGACTCCATCCTCAAAAGCAGCTGTTTTCGCTTTCGGCAGCCTCCGGAGCAAAAAAGACAAACGTCCAGCCTTTGCTGCCACAGCAAAGGTGCCAGCGGGGAAAAGTAATGCTGGTTCTCACTGCCTCCTGGAACCCTTTCAAATGCCACAGACAATTTGGCCCTCTCTGCTTTCCTGCGGACTCCATCCTCAAAAGAACTTATTTTCGCTTTCGGCGCCCTCCGGAGCAAAAAAGACAAACGTCCAGCTTTTGCTGCCACAGCAAAGGTACCAGCGGGGAAAAGTAATGCTGGTTCTCACTGCCTCCTGGAACCCTTTCAAATGCCACAGACCATTTGGCCCTCTCTGCTTTCCTGCGGACTCCATCCTCAAAAGCAGCTGCTTTCGCTTTCGGCAGCCTCCGGAGCAAAAAAGACAAACGTCCAGCTTTTGCTGCCACAGCAAAGGTGCCAGCGGGGAAAAGTAATGCTGGTTCTCACTGCCTCCTGGAACCCTTTCAAATGCCCCAGACAATTTGGCCCTCTCTGCTTTCCTGCGGACTCCATCCTCAAAAGCACCTGTTTTCGCTTTCGGCAGCCTCCGGAGCAAAAAAGACAAACGTCCAGCTTTTGCTGCCACAGCAAAGGTGCCAGCAGGGAAAAGTAATGCTGGTTCTCACTGCCTCCTGGAACTCCTTCAAATGCCACAGACAATTTGGCTCTCTCTGCTTTCCTGCGGACTCCATCCTCAAAAGCACCTGTTTTCGCTTTCGGCAGCCTCCGGAGCAAAAAAGACAAACGTCCAGCTTTTGCTGCCACAGCAAAGGTGCCAGCGGGGAAAAGTAATGCTGGTTCTCACTGCCTCCTGGAACCCTTTCAAATGCCACAGACAATTTGGCCCTCTCTGCTTTCCTGCGGACTCCATCCTCAAAAGCACCTGTTTTCGCTTTTGGCAACCTCCGGAGCAAAAAAGACAAACGTCCAGCTTTTGCTGCCACAGCAAAGGTGCCAGCGGGGAAAAGTAATGCTGGTTCTCACTGCCTCCTGGAACCCTTTCAAATGCCACAGACAATTTGGCCCTCTCTGCTTTCCTGTGGACTCCATCCTCAAAAGCACCTGTTTTCGCTTTCGGCAGCCTCCGGAGCAAAAAAGACAAACGTCCAGCTTTTGCTGCCACAGCAAAGGTGCCAGCGGGGAAAAGTAATGCTGGTTCTCACTGCCTCCTGGAACCCTTTCAAATGCCACAGACAATTTGGCCCTCTCTGCTTTCCTGCGGACTCTATCCTCAAAAGCGCCTTTTTTCACTTTCGGCGCCCTCCGGTGGTAAAAAGACAAACGTCCAGCTTTTGCTGCCGCAGCAAAGGTGCCAGCGGGGAAAAGTAATGCTGGTCCTCACTGCCTCCTGGAACCTCTTTAAATGCCAAAGACAATTTGGCCCTCTCTGCTTTCCTGCGGACTCCATCCTCAAAAGCAGCTGTTTTCGCTTTGGGCAGCCTCCGGAGCAAAAAAGACAAACGTCCAGCTTTTGCTGCCACAGCAAAGGTGCCAGCGGGGAAAAGTAATGCTGGTTCTCACTGCCTCCTGGAACCCTTTCAAATGCCCCAGACAATTTGGCCCTCTCTGCTTTCCTGCGGACTCCATTCTCAAAAGAACCTATTTTTGCTTTCGGAGCCCTCAGGAGCAAAAAAGACAAACGTCCAGCTTTTGCTGCCACAGCAAAGGTGCCAGCGGGGAAAAGTAATGCTGGTTCTCACTGCCTCCTGGAACTCTTTCAAATGCCCCAGACAATTTGGCCCTCTCTGCTTTCCTGCGGACTCCATCCTCAAAAGCACCTTTTTTTGCTTTCGGCAAACTCCGGAGCAAAAAAGACAAACGTCCAGCTTTTGCTGCCACAGCAAAGGTGCCAGCGGGGAAAAGTAATGCTGGTTCTCACTGCCTCCTGGAACCCTTTCAAATGCCACAGAGAATTTGGCCCTCTCTGCTTTCCTGCGGACTCCATCCTCAAAAGAACTTATTTTCGCTTTCGGCGCCCTCCGGAGCAAAAAAGACAAACGTCCAGCTTTTGCTGCCACAGCAAAGGTACCAGCGGGGAAAAGTAATGCTGGTTCTCACTGCCTCCTGGAACCCTTTCAAATGCCACAGACAATTTGGCCCTCTCTGCTTTCCTGCGGACTCCATCCTCAAAAGCAGCTGCTTTCGCTTTCGGCAGCCTCCGGAGCAAAAAAGACAAACGTCCAGCTTTTGCTGCCACAGCAAAGGTGCCAGCGGGGAAAAGTAATGCTGGTTCTCACTGCCTCCTGGAACCCTTTCAAATGCCCCAGACAATTTGGCCCTCTCTGCTTTCCTGCGGACTCCATTCTCAAAAGAACCTATTTTTGCTTTCGGAGCCCTCAGGAGCAAAAAAGACAAACGTCCAGCTTTTGCTGCCACAGCAAAGGTGCCAGCGGGGAAAAGTAATGCTGGTTCTCACTGCCTCCTGGAACTCTTTCAAATGCCCCAGACAATTTGGCCCTCTCTGCTTTCCTGCGGACTCCATCCTCAAAAGCACCTTTTTTTGCTTTCGGCAACCTCCGGAGCAAAAAAGACAAACGTCCAGCTTTTGCTGCCACAGCAAAGGTGCCAGCGGGGAAAAGTAATGCTGGTTCTCACTGCCTCCTGGAACCCTTTCAAATGCCACAGAGAATTTGGCCCTCTCTGCTTTCCTGCGGACTCCATCCTCAAAAGAACTTATTTTCGCTTTCGGCGCCCTCCGGAGCAAAAAAGACAAACGTCCAGCTTTTGCTGCCACAGCAAAGGTACCAGCGGGGAAAAGTAATGCTGGTTCTCACTGCCTCCTGGAACCCTTTCAAATGCCACAGACAATTTGGCCCTCTCTGCTTTCCTGCGGACTCCATCCTCAAAAGCAGCTGCTTTCGCTTTCGGCAGCCTCCGGAGCAAAAAAGACAAACGTCCAGCTTTTGCTGCCACAGCAAAGGTGCCAGCGGGGAAAAGTAATGCTGGTTCTCACTGCCTCCTGGAACCCTTTCAAATGCCCCAGACAATTTGGCCCTCTCTGCTTTCCTGCGGACTCCATCCTCAAAAGCACCTGTTTTCGCTTTCGGCAGCCTCCGGAGCAAAAAAGACAAACGTCCAGCTTTTGCTGCCACAGCAAAGGTGCCAGCAGGGAAAAGTAATGCTGGTTCTCACTGCCTCCTGGAACTCCTTCAAATGCCCCAGACAATTTGGCTCTCTCTGCTTTCCTTCGGACTCCATCCTCAAAAGCACCTGTTTTCGCTTTCGGCAGCCTCCGGAGCAAAAAAGACAAACGTCCAGCTTTTGCTGCCACAGCAAAGGTGCCAGCGGGGAAAAGTAATGCTGGTTCTCACTGCCTCCTGGAACCCTTTCAAATGCCACAGACAATTTGGCCCTCTCTGCTTTCCTGCGGACTCCATCCTCAAAAGCACCTGTTTTCGCTTTTGGCAACCTCCGGAGCAAAAAAGACAAACGTCCAGCTTTTGCTGCCACAGCAAAGGTGCCAGCGGGGAAAAGTAATGCTGGTTCTCACTGCCTCCTGGAACCCTTTCAAATGCCACAGACAATTTGGCCCTCTCTGCTTTCCTGCGGACTCTATCCTCAAAAGCGCCTTTTTTCACTTTCGGCGCCCTCCGGTGGTAAAAAGACAAACGTCCAGCTTTTGCTGCCGCAGCAAAGGTGCCAGCGGCGAAAAGTAATGCTGGTCCTCACTGCCTCCTGGAACCCTTTCAAATGCCACAGACAATTTGGCCCTCTCTGCTTTCCTTCGGACTCCATCCTCAAAAGAACCTATTTTCGCATTCGGCGCCCTCCGGAGCAAAAAAGACAAACGTCCAGCTTTTGCTGCCACAACAAAGGTGCCAGCGGGGAAAAGTAATGCTGGTTCTCACTGCCTCCTGGAACCCTTTCAAATGCCCCAGACAATTTGGCCCTCTCTGCTTTCCTGCGGACTCCATCCTCAAAAGCACCTGTTTTCGCTTTCGGCAGCCTCCGGAGCAAAAAAGACAAACGTCCAGCTTTTGCTGCCACAGCAAAGGTGCCAGCGGGGAAAAGTAATGCTGGTTCTCACTGCCTCCTGGAACTCTTTCAAATGCCACAGACAATTTGGCCCTCTCTGCTTTCCTGTGGACTCCATCCTCAAAAGCACCTGTTTTCGCTTTCGGCAGCCTCAGGAGCAAAAAAGACAAACGTCCAGCTTTTGCTGCCACAGAAAACGTGCCAGCGGGGAAAAGTAATGCTGGTTCTCACTGCCTCCTGGAACCCTTTCAAATGCCACAGACAATTTGGCCCTCTCTGCTTTCCTTCGGACTCCATCCTCAAAAGAACCTGTTTTCGCTTTGGGCAGCCTCCGGAGCAAAAAAGACAAACGTCCAGCTTTTGCTGCCACAGCAAAGGTGCCAACGGGGAAAAGTAATGCTGGTTCTCACTGCCTCCTGGAACCCTTTCAAATGCCACAGACAATTTGGCCCTCTCTGCTTTGCTGCGGACTCCATCCTCAAAAGCAGCTGTTTTCGCTTTTGGCAGCCTCCGGAGCAAAAAAGACAAACGTCCAGCTTTTGCTGCCACAGCAAAGGTGCCAGCGGGGAAAAGTAATGCTGGTTCTCACTGCCTCCTGGAACCCTTTCAAATGCCACAGACAATTTGGCCCTCTCTGCTTTCCTGTGGATTCCATCCTCAAAAGCACCTGTTTTCGCTTTCGGCAGCCTCCGGAGCAAAAAAGACAAACGTCCAGCTTTTGCTGCCACAGCAATGGTGCCAGCGGGGAAAAGTAATGCTCGTTCTCACTGCCTCCTGGAACCCTTTCAAATGCCACAGACAATTTGGCCCTCTCTGCTTTCCTGCGGACTCCATCCTCAAAAGAACCTATTTTTGCTTTCGGCAGCCTCCGGAGCAAAAAAGACAAACGTCCAGCTTTTGCTGCCACAGCAAAGGTGCCAGCGGGGAAAAGTAATGCTGGTTCTCACTGCCTCCTGGAACCCTTTCAAATGCCACAGACAATTTGGCCCTCTCTGCTTTCCTGTGGACTCCATCCTCAAAAGCACCTGTTTTCGCTTTCGGCAGCCTCCGGAGCAAAAAAGACAAACGTCCAGCTTTTGCTGCCACAGCAAAGGTGCCAGCGGGGAAAAGTAATGCTGGTTCTCACTGCCTCCTGGAACCTCTTCAAATGCCTCAGACAATTTGGCCCTCTCTGCTTTCCTGCGGACTCCATCCTCAAAAGCAGCTGTTTTCTCTTTCGGCAGCCTCCGGAGCAAAAAAGACAAACGTCCAGCTTTTGCTGCCACAGCAAAGGTACCAGCGGGGAAAAGTAATGCTGGTTCTCACTGCCTCCTGGAACCTCTTCAAATGCCACAGACAATTTGGCCCTCTCTGCTTTCCTGCGGACTCCATCCTCAAAAGCAGCTGTTTTCGCTTTCGGCAGCCTCCGGAGCAAAAAAGACAAACGTCCAGCTTTTGCTGCCACAGCAAAGGTGCCAGCGTGGAAAAGTAATGCTGGTTCTCACTGCCTCCTGGAACCCTTTCAAATGCCACAGACAATTTGGCCCTCTCTGCTTTCCTGTGGACTCCATCCTCAAAAGCACCTGTTTTCGCTTTCGGCAGCCTCCGGAGCAAAAAAGACAAACGTCCAGCTTTTGCTGCAACAGCAAAGGTGCCAGCGGGGAAAAGTAATGCTGGTTCTCACTGCCTCCTGGAACCCTTTCAAATGCCACAGACAATTTGGCCCTCTCTGCTTTCCTTCGGACTCCATCCTCAAAAGAACCTGTTTTCGCTTTCGGCAGCCTCCGGAGCAAAAAAGACAAACGTCCAGCTTTTGCTGCCACAGCAAAGGTGCCAACGGGGAAAAGTAATGCTGGTTCTCACTGCCTCCTGGAACCCTTTCAAATGCCACAGACAATTTGGCCCTCTCTGCTTTCCTGCGGACTCCATCCTCAAAAGACCTGTTTTCGCTTTCGGCAGCCTCCGGAGCAAAAAAGACAAACGTCCAGCTTTTGCTGCCACAGCAAAGGTGCCAGCGGGGAAAAGTAATGCTGGTTCTCACTGCCTCCTGGAACCCTTTCAAATGCCACAGACAATTTGGCCCTCTCTGCTTTCCTGCGGACTCCATCCTCAAAAGCACCTGTTTTCGCTTTCAGCAGCCTCCGGAGCAAAAAAGACAAACGTCCAGCTTTTGCTGCCACAGCAAAGGTGCCAGCGGGGAAAAGTAATGCTGGTTCTCACTGCCTCCTGGAACCCTTTCAAATGCCACAGACAATTTGGCCCTCTCTGCTTTCCTGCGGACTCCATCCTCAAAAGCAGCTGTTTTCGCTTTGGGCAGCCTCCGGAGCAAAAAAGACAAACGTCCAGCTTTTGCTGCCACAGCAAAGGTGCCAGCGGGGAAAAGTAATGCTGGTTCTCACTGCCTCCTGGAACCCTTTCAAATGCCACAGACAATTTGGCCCTCTCTGCTTTCCTGCGGACTCCATCCTCAAAAGCAGCTGTTTTCGCTTTGGGCAGCCTCCGGAGCAAAAAAGACAAACGTCCAGCTTTTGCTGCCACAGCAAAGGTGCCAGCGGGGAAAAGTAATGCTCGTTCTCACTGCCTCCTGGAACCCTTTCAAATGCCACAGACAATTTGGCCCTCTCTGCTTTCCTGCGGACTCCATCCTCAAAAGAACCTATTTTTGCTTTCGGCAGCCTCCGGAGCAAAAAAGACAAACGTCCAGCTTTTGCTGCCACAGCAAAGGTGCCAGCGGGGAAAAGTAATGCTGGTTCTCACTGCCTCCTGGAACCCTTTCAAATGCCACAGACAATTTGGCCCTCTCTGCTTTCCTGTGGACTCCATCCTCAAAAGCACCTGTTTTCGCTTTCGGCAGCCTCCGGAGCAAAAAAGACAAACGTCCAGCTTTTGCTGCCACAGCAAAGGTGCCAGCGGGGAAAAGTAATGCTGGTTCTCACTGCCTCCTGGAACCTCTTCAAATGCCTCAGACAATTTGGCCCTCTCTGCTTTCCTGCGGACTCCATCCTCAAAAGCAGCTGTTTTCGCTTTCGGCAGCCTCCGGAGCAAAAAAGACAAACGTCCAGCTTTTGCTGCCACAGCAAAGGTACCAGCGGGGAAAAGTAATGCTGGTTCTCACTGCCTCCTGGAACCTCTTCAAATGCCACAGACAATTTGGCCCTCTCTGCTTTCCTGCGGACTCCATCCTCAAAAGCACCTGTTTTCGCTTTCGGCAGCCTCCGGAGCAAAAAAGACAAACGTCCAGCTTTTGCTGCCACAGCAAAGGTGCCAGCGGGGAAAAGTAATGCTGGTTCTCACTGCCTCCTGGAACCCTTTCAAATGCCACAGACAATTTGGCCCTCTCTGCTTTCCTGTGAACTCCATCCTCAAAAGCACCTGTTTTCGCTTTCGGCGCCCTCCGGAGCAAAAAAGACAAACGTCCAGCTTTTGCTGCCACAGCAAAGGTGCCAGCGGGGAAAAGTAATGCTGGTTCTCACTGCCTCCTGGAACCCTTTCAAATGCCACAGACAATTTGGCCCTCTCTGCTTTCCTGCGGACTCCATCCTCAAAAGAACATATTTTTGCTTTCGGCGCCCTCCGGAGCAAAAAAGACAAACGTCCAGCTTTTGCTGCCACAGCAAAGGTGCCAGCGGGGAAAAGTAATGCTGGTTCTCACTGCCTCCTTGAACCCTTTCAAATGCCACAGACAATTTGGCCCTCTCTGCTTTCCTGTGGACTCCATCCTCAAAAGCACCTATTTTCGCTTTGGGCAGCCTCCGGAGCAAAAAAGACAAACGTCCAGCTTTTGCTGCCACAGCAAAGGTGCCAGCGGGGAAAAGTAATGCTCGTTCTCACTGCCTCCTGGAACCCTTTCAAATGCCACAGACAATTTGGCCCTCTCTGCTTTCCTGCGGACTCCATCCTCAAAAGAACCTATTTTTGCTTTCGGCAGCCTCCGGAGCAAAAAAGACAAACGTCCAGCTTTTGCTGCCACAGCAAAGGTGCCAGCGGGGAAAAGTAATGCTGGTTCTCACTGCCTCCTGGAACCCTTTCAAATGCCCCAGACAATTTGGCCCTCTCTGCTTTCCTATGGACTCCATCCTCAAAAGCACCTGTTTTCGCTTTCGGCAGCCTCCGGAGCAAAAAAGACAAACGTCCAGCTTTTGCTGCCACAGCAAAGGTGCCAGCGGGGAAAAGTAATGCTGGTTCTCACTGCCTCCTGGAACCTCTTCAAATGCCACAGACAATTTGGCCCTCTCTGCTTTCCTGCGGACTCCATCCTCAAAAGCAGCTGTTTTCGCTTTCGGCAGCCTCCGGAGCAAAAAAGACAAACGTCCAGCTTTTGCTGCCACAGCAAAGGTACCAGCGGGGAAAAGTAATGCTGGTTCTCACTGCCTCCTGGAACCTCTTCAAATGCCACAGACAATTTGGCCCTCTCTGCTTTCCTGCGGACTCCATCCTCAAAAGCACCTGTTTTCGCTTTCGGCAGCCTCCGGAGCAAAAAAGACAAACGTCCAGCTTTTGCTGCCACAGCAAAGGTGCCAGCGGGGAAAAGTAATGCTGGTTCTCACTGCCTCCTGGAACCCTTTCAAATGCCACAGACAATTTGGCCCTCTCTGCTTTCCTGTGAACTCCATCCTCAAAAGCACCTGTTTTCGCTTTCGGCAGCCTCCGGAGCAAAAAAGACAAACATCCAGCTTTTGCTGCCACAGCAAAGGTGCCAGCGGGGAAAAGTAATGCTGGTTCTCACTGCCTCCTGGAACCTCTTCAAATGCCTCAGACAATTTGGCCCTCTCTGCTTTCCTGCGGACTCCATCCTCAAAAGCACCTTTTTTCGCTTTCGGCAACCTCCGGAGCAAAAAAGACAAACGTCCAGCTTTTGCTGCCACAGCAAAGGTGCCAGCGGGGAAAAGTAATGCTGGTTCTCACTGCCTCCTGGAACCCTTTCAAATGCCACAGACAATTTGGCCCTCTCTGCTTTCCTGCGGACTCCATCCTCAAAAGCACCTGTTTTCGCTTTCGGCAGCCTCCGGAGCAAAAAAGACAAACGTCCAGCTTTTGCTGCCACAGCAAAGGTGCCAGCGGGGAAAAGTAATGCTGGTTCTCACTGCCTCCTGGAACCCTTTCAAATGCCACAGACAATTTGGCCCTCTCTGCTTTCCTGCGGACTCCATCCTCAAAAGCACCTGTTTTCGCTTTCGGCAGCCTCCGGAGCAAAAAAGACAAACGTCCAGGTTTTGCTGCCACAGCAAAGGTGCCAGCGGGGAAAAGGAATGCTGATTCTCACTGCCTCCTGGAACCCTTTCAAATGCCACAGACAATTTGGCCCTCTCTGCTTTCCTTCGGACTCCATCCTCAAAAGCACCTTTTTTCGCTTTGGGCAGCCTCCGGAGCAAAAAAGACAAACGTCCAGCTTTTGCTGCCACAGCAAAGGTGCCAGCGGGGAAAAGTAATGCTGGTTCTCACTGCCTCCTGGAACCCTTTCAAATGCCACAGACAATTTGGCCCTCTCTGCTTTCCTGCGGACTCCATCCTCAAAAGCAACTGTTTTCGCTTTCGGCAGCCTCCGGAGCAAAAAAGACAAACGTCCAGCTTTTGCTGCCACAACAAAGGTGTCAGCGGGGAAAAGTAATGCCGGTTCTCACTGCCTCCTGGAACCCTTTCAAATGCCACAGACAATTTGGCCCTCTCTGCTTTCCTGCGGACTCTATCCTCAAAAGCGCCTTTTTTCAATTTCGGCGCCCTCCGGTGGTAAAAAGACAAACGTCCAGCTTTTGCTGCCACAGCAAAGGTGCCAGCGGGGAAAAGTAATGCTGGTTCTCACTGCCTCCTGGAACCCTTTCAAATGCCCCAGACAATTTGGCCCTCTCTGCTTTCCTTCGGACTCCATCCTCAAAAGAACCTATTTTCGCTTTCGGCGCCCTCCGGAGCAAAAAAGACAAACGTCCAGCTTTTGCTGCCACAACAAAGGTGCCAGCAGGGAAAAGTAATGCTGGTTCTCACTGCCTCCTGGAACCCTTTCAAATGCCACAGACAATTTGGCCCTCTCTGCTTTCCTGCGGACTCCATCCTCAAAAGCAGCTGTTTTCGCTTTCGGCAGCCTCCGGAGCAAAAAAGACAAACGTCCAGCTTTTGCTGCCACAGCAAAGGTACCAGCGGGGAAAAGTAATGCTGGTTCTCACTGCCTCCTGGAACCTCTTCAAATGCCACAGACAATTTGGCCCTCTCTGCTTTCCTGCGGACTCCATCCTCAAAAGCAGCTGTTTTCGCTTTCGGCAGCCTCCGGAGCAAAAAAGACAAACGTCCAGCTTTTGCTGCCACAGCAAAGGTGCCAGCGGGGAAAAGTAATGCTGGTTCTCACTGCCTCCTGGAACCCTTTCAAATGCCACAGACAATTTGGCCCTCTCTGCTTTCCTGTGAACTCCATCCTCAAAAGCACCTGTTTTCGCTTTCGGCAGCCTCCGGAGCAAAAAAGACAAACATCCAGCTTTTGCTGCCACAGCAAAGGTGCCAGCGGGGAAAAGTAATGCTGGTTCTCACTGCCTCCTGGAACCTCTTCAAATGCCTCAGACAATTTGGCCCTCTCTGCTTTCCTGCGGACTCCATCCTCAAAAGCACCTTTTTTCGCTTTCGGCAACCTCCGGAGCAAAAAAGACAAACGTCCAGCTTTTGCTGCCACAGCAAAGGTGCCAGCGGGGAAAAGTAATGCTGGTTCTCACTGCCTCCTGGAACCCTTTCAAATGCCACAGACAATTTGGCCCTCTCTGCTTTCCTGCGGACTCCATCCTCAAAAGCAGCTGTTTTCGCTTTCGGCAGCCTCCGGAGCAAAAAAGACAAACGTCCAGCTTTTGCTGCCACAGCAAAGGTGCCAGCGGGGAAAAGTAATGCTGGTTCTCACTGCCTCCTGGAACCCTTTCAAATGCCACAGACAATTTGGCCCTCTCTGCTTTCCTGCGGACTCCATCCTCAAAAGCACCTGTTTTCGCTTTCGGCAGCCTCCGGAGCAAAAAAGACAAACGTCCAGCTTTTGCTGCCACAGCAAAGGTGCCAGCGGGGAAAAGTAATGCTGGTTCTCACTGCCTCCTGGAACCCTTTCAAATGCCACAGACAATTTGGCCCTCTCTGCTTTCCTGCGGACTCCATCCTCAAAAGCACCTGTTTTCGCTTTCGGCAGCCTCCGGAGCAAAAAAGACAAACGTCCAGCTTTTGCTGCCACAGCAAAGGTGCCAGCGGGGAAAAGTAATGCTGGTTCTCACTGCCTCCTGGAACCCTTTCAAATGCCACAGACAATTTGGCCCTCTCTGCTTTCCTGCGGACTCCATCCTCAAAAGCACCTGTTTTCGCTTTCGGCAGCCTCCGGAGCAAAAAAGACAAACGTCCAGCTTTTGCTGCCACAGCAAAGGTGCCAGCGGGGAAAAGTAATGCTGATTCTCACTGCCTCCTGGAACCCTTTCAAATGCCACAGACAATTTGGCCCTCTCTGCTTTCCTTCGGACTCCATCCTCAAAAGCACCTTTTTTCGCTTTGGGCAGCCTCCGGAGCAAAAAAGACAAACGTCCAGCTTTTGCTGCCACAGCAAAGGTGCCAGCGGGGAAAAGTAATGCTGGTTCTCACTGCCTCCTGGAACCCTTTCAAATGCCACAGACAATTTGGCCCTCTCTGCTTTCCTGCGGACTCCATCCTCAAAAGCAACTGTTTTCGCTTTCGGCAGCCTCCGGAGCAAAAAAGACAAACGTCCAGCTTTTGCTGCCACAACAAAGGTGTCAGCGGGGAAAAGTAATGCCGGTTCTCACTGCCTCCTGGAACCCTTTCAAATGCCACAGACAATTTGGCCCTCTCTGCTTTCCTGCGGACTCTATCCTCAAAAGCGCCTTTTTTCAATTTCGGCGCCCTCCGGTGGTAAAAAGACAAACGTCCAGCTTTTGCTGCCACAGCAAAGGTGCCAGCGGGGAAAAGTAATGCTGGTTCTCACTGCCTCCTGGAACCCTTTCAAATGCCCCAGACAATTTGGCCCTCTCTGCTTTCCTTCGGACTCCATCCTCAAAAGAACCTATTTTCGCTTTCGGCGCCCTCCGGAGCAAAAAAGACAAACATCCAGCTTTTGCTGCCACAGCAAAGGTGCCAGCGGGGAAAAGTAATGCTGGTTCTCACTGCCTCCTGGAACCTCTTCAAATGCCTCAGACAATTTGGCCCTCTCTGCTTTCCTGCGGACTCCATCCTCAAAAGCACCTTTTTTCGCTTTCGGCAACCTCCGGAGCAAAAAAGACAAACGTCCATCTTTTGCTGCCACAGCAAAGGTGCCAGCGGGGAAAAGTAATGCTGGTTCTCACTGCCTCCTGGAACCCTTTCAAATGCCACAGACAATTTGGCCCTCTCTGCTTTCCTGCGGACTCCATCCTCAAAAGCACCTGTTTTCGCTTTCGGCAGCCTCCGGAGCAAAAAAGACAAACGTCCAGCTTTTGCTGCCACAGCAAAGGTACCAGCGGGGAAAAGTAATGCTGGTTCTCACTGCCTCCTGGAACCCTTTCAAATGCCACAGACAATTTGGCCCTCTCTGCTTTCCTGCGGACTCCATCCTCAAAAGCACCTGTTTTCGCTTTCGGCAGCCTCCGGAGCAAAAAAGACAAACGTCCAGCTTTTGCTGCCACAGCAAAGGTGCCAGCGGGGAAAAGTAATGCTGGTTCTCACTGCCTCCTGGAACCCTTTCAAATGCCACAGACAATTTGGCCCTCTCTGCTTTCCTGCGGACTCCATCCTCAAAAGCACCTGTTTTCGCTTTCGGCAGCCTCCGGAGCAAAAAAGACAAACGTCCAGCTTTTGCTGCCACAGCAAAGGTGCCAGCGGGGAAAAGTAATGCTGGTTCTCACTGCCTCCTGGAACCCTTTCAAATGCCACAGACAATTTGGCCCTCTCTGCTTTCCTGCGGACTCCATCCTCAAAAGCAACTGTTTTCGCTTTCGGCAGCCTCCGGAGCAAAAAAGACAAACGTCCAGCTTTTGCTGCCACAACAAAGGTGTCAGCGGGGAAAAGTAATGCCGGTTCTCACTGCCTCCTGGAACCCTTTCAAATGCCACAGACAATTTGGCCCTCTCTGCTTTCCTGCGGACTCTATCCTCAAAAGCGCCTTTTTTCAATTTCGGCGCCCTCCGGTGGTAAAAAGACAAACGTCCAGCTTTTGCTGCCACAGCAAAGGTGCCAGCGGGGAAAAGTAATGCTGGTTCTCACTGCCTCCTGGAACCCTTTCAAATGCCCCAGACAATTTGGCCCTCTCTGCTTTCCTTCGGACTCCATCCTCAAAAGAACCTATTTTCGCTTTCGGCGCCCTCCGGAACAAAAAAGACAAACATCCAGCTTTTGCTGCCACAGCAAAGGTGCCAGCGGGGAAAAGTAATGCTGGTTCTCACTGCCTCCTGGAACCTCTTCAAATGCCTCAGACAATTTGGCCCTCTCTGCTTTCCTGCGGACTCCATCCTCAAAAGCACCTTTTTTCGCTTTCGGCAACCTCCGGAGCAAAAAAGACAAACGTCCATCTTTTGCTGCCACAGCAAAGGTGCCAGCGGGGAAAAGTAATGCTGGTTCTCACTGCCTCCTGGAACCCTTTCAAATGCCACAGACAATTTGGCCCTCTCTGCTTTCCTGCGGACTCCATCCTCAAAAGCACCTGTTTTCGCTTTCGGCAGCCTCCGGAGCAAAAAAGACAAACGTCCAGCTTTTGCTGCCACAGCAAAGGTGCCAGCGGGGAAAAGTAATGCTGGTTCTCACTGCCTCCTGGAACCCTTTCAAATGCCACAGACAATTTGGCCCTCTCTGCTTTCCTGCGGACTCCATCCTCAAAAGCACCTGTTTTCGCTTTCGGCAGCCTCCGGAGCAAAAAAGACAAACGTCCAGCTTTTGCTGCCACAGCAAAGGTGCCAGCGGGGAAAAGTAATGCTGGTTCTCACTGCCTCCTGGAACCCTTTCAAATGCCACAGACAATTTGGCCCTCTCTGCTTTCCTGCGGACTCCATCCTCAAAAGCACCTGTTTTCGCTTTCGGCAGCCTCCGGAGCAAAAAAGACAAACGTCCAGCTTTTGCTGCCACAGCAAAGGTGCCAGCGGGGAAAAGTAATGCTGGTTCTCACTGCCTCCTGGAACCCTTTCAAATGCCACAGACAATTTGGCCCTCTCTGCTTTCCTGCGGACTCCATCCTCAAAAGCACCTGTTTTCGCTTTCGGCAGCCTCCGGAGCAAAAAAGACAAACATCCAGCTTTTGCTGCCACAGCAAAGGTGCCAGCGGGGAAAAGTAATGCTGATTCTCACTGCCTCCTGGAACCCTTTCAAATGCCACAGACAATTTGGCCCTCTCTGCTTTCCTTCGGACTCCATCCTCAAAAGCACCTTTTTTCGCTTTGGGCAGCCTCCGGAGCAAAAAAGACAAACGTCCAGCTTTTGCTGCCACAGCAAAGGTGCCAGCGGGGAAAAGTAATGCTGGTTCTCACTGCCTCCTGGAACCCTTTCAAATGCCACAGACAATTTGGCCCTCTCTGCTTTCCTGCGGACTCCATCCTCAAAAGAACATATTTTTGCTTTCGGCGCCCTCCGGAGCAAAAAAGACAAACGTCCAGCTTTTGCTGCCACAGCAAAGGTGCCAGCGGGGAAAAGTAATGCTGGTTCTCACTGCCTCCTTGAACCCTTTCAAATGCCACAGACAATTTGGCCCTCTCTGCTTTCCTGTGGACTCCATCCTCAAAAGCACCTGTTTTCGCTTTCGGCAGCCTCCGGAGCAAAAAAGACAAACGTCCAGCTTTTGCTGCCACAGCAAAGGTGCCAGCGGGGAAAAGTAATGCTGGTTCTCACTGCCTCCTGGAACCTCTTCAAATGCCACAGACAATTTGGCCCTCTCTGCTTTCCTGCGGACTCCATCCTCAAAAGCAGCTGTTTTCGCTTTCGGCAGCCTCCGGAGCAAAAAAGACAAACGTCCAGCTTTTGCTGCCACAGCAAAGGTACCAGCGGGGAAAAGTAATGCTGGTTCTCACTGCCTCCTGGAACCTCTTCAAATGCCACAGACAATTTGGCCCTCTCTGCTTTCCTGCGGACTCCATCCTCAAAAGCACCTGTTTTCGCTTTCGGCAGCCTCCGGAGCAAAAAAGACAAACGTCCAGCTTTTGCTGCCACAGCAAAGGTGCCAGCGGGGAAAAGTAATGCTGGTTCTCACTGCCTCCTGGAACCCTTTCAAATGCCACAGACAATTTGGCCCTCTCTGCTTTCCTGTGAACTCCATCCTCAAAAGCACCTGTTTTCGCTTTCGGCAGCCTCCGGAGCAAAAAAGACAAACATCCAGCTTTTGCTGCCACAGCAAAGGTGCCAGCGGGGAAAAGTAATGCTGGTTCTCACTGCCTCCTGGAACCTCTTCAAATGCCTCAGACAATTTGGCCCTCTCTGCTTTCCTGCGGACTCCATCCTCAAAAGCACCTTTTTTCGCTTTCGGCAACCTCCGGAGCAAAAAAGACAAACGTCCAGCTTTTGCTGCCACAGCAAAGGTGCCAGCGGGGAAAAGTAATGCTGGTTCTCACTGCCTCCTGGAACCCTTTCAAATGCCACAGACAATTTGGCCCTCTCTGCTTTCCTGCGGACTCCATCCTCAAAAGCACCTGTTTTCGCTTTCGGCAGCCTCCGGAGCAAAAAAGACAAACGTCCAGCTTTTGCTGCCACAGCAAAGGTGCCAGCGGGGAAAAGTAATGCTGGTTCTCACTGCCTCCTGGAACCCTTTCAAATGCCACAGACAATTTGGCCCTCTCTGCTTTCCTGCGGACTCCATCCTCAAAAGCACCTGTTTTCGCTTTCGGCAGCCTCCGGAGCAAAAAAGACAAACGTCCAGGTTTTGCTGCCACAGCAAAGGTGCCAGCGGGGAAAAGGAATGCTGATTCTCACTGCCTCCTGGAACCCTTTCAAATGCCACAGACAATTTGGCCCTCTCTGCTTTCCTTCGGACTCCATCCTCAAAAGCACCTTTATTCGCTTTGGGCAGCCTCAGGAGCAAAAAAGACAAACGTCCAGCTTTTGCTGCCACAGCAAAGGTGCCAGCGGGGAAAAGTAATGCTGGTTCTCACTGCCTCCTGGAACCCTTTCAAATGCCACAGACAATTTGGCCCTCTCTGCTTTCCTGCGGACTCCATCCTCAAAAGCAACTGTTTTCGCTTTCGGCAGCCTCCGGAGCAAAAAAGACAAACGTCCAGCTTTTGCTGCCACAACAAAGGTGTCAGCGGGGAAAAGTAATGCCGGTTCTCACTGCCTCCTGGAACCCTTTCAAATGCCACAGACAATTTGGCCCTCTCTGCTTTCCTGCGGACTCTATCCTCAAAAGCGCCTTTTTTCAATTTCGGCGCCCTCCGGTGGTAAAAAGACAAACGTCCAGCTTTTGCTGCCACAGCAAAGGTGCCAGCGGGGAAAAGTAATGCTGGTTCTCACTGCCTCCTGGAACCCTTTCAAATGCCCCAGACAATTTGGCCCTCTCTGCTTTCCTTCGGACTCCATCCTCAAAAGAACCTATTTTCGCTTTCGGCGCCCTCCGGAGCAAAAAAGACAAACGTCCAGCTTTTGCTGCCACAACAAAGGTGCCAGCAGGGAAAAGTAATGCTGGTTCTCACTGCCTCCTGGAACCCTTTCAAATGCCACAGACAATTTGGCCCTCTCTGCTTTCCTGCGGACTCCATCCTCAAAAGCAGCTGTTTTCGATTTCGGCAGCCTCCGGAGCAAAAAAGACAAACGTCCAGCTTTTGCTGCCACAGCAAAGGTACCAGCGGGGAAAAGTAATGCTGGTTCTCACTGCCTCCTGGAACCTCTTCAAATGCCACAGACAATTTGGCCCTCTCTGCTTTCCTGCGGACTCCATCCTCAAAAGCAGCTGTTTTCGCTTTCGGCAGCCTCCGGAGCAAAAAAGACAAACGTCCAGCTTTTGCTGCCACAGCAAAGGTGCCAGCGGGGAAAAGTAATGCTGGTTCTCACTGCCTCCTGGAACCCTTTCAAATGCCACAGACAATTTGGCCCTCTCTGCTTTCCTGTGAACTCCATCCTCAAAAGCACCTGTTTTCGCTTTCGGCAGCCTCCGAGCAAAAAAGACAAACATCCAGCTTTTGCTGCCACAGCAAAGGTGCCAGCGGGGAAAAGTAATGCTGGTTCTCACTGCCTCCTGGAACCTCTTCAAATGCCTCAGACAATTTGGCCCTCTCTGCTTTCCTGCGGACTCCATCCTCAAAAGCACCTTTTTTCGCTTTCGGCAACCTCCGGAGCAAAAAAGACAAACGTCCAGCTTTTGCTGCCACAGCAAAGGTGCCAGCGGGGAAAAGTAATGCTGGTTCTCACTGCCTCCTGGAACCCTTTCAAATGCCACAGACAATTTGGCCCTCTCTGCTTTCCTGCGGACTCCATCCTCAAAAGCACCTGTTTTCGCTTTCGGCAGCCTCCGGAGCAAAAAAGACAAACGTCCAGCTTTTGCTGCCACAGCAAAGGTGCCAGCGGGGAAAAGTAATGCTGGTTCTCACTGCCTCCTGGAACCCTTTCAAATGCCACAGACAATTTGGCCCTCTCTGCTTTCCTGCGGACTCCATCCTCAAAAGCACCTGTTTTCGCTTTCGGCAGCCTCCGGAGCAAAAAAGACAAACGTCCAGCTTTTGCTGCCACAGCAAAGGTGCCAGCGGGGAAAAGTAATGCTGGTTCTCACTGCCTCCTGGAACCCTTTCAAATGCCACAGACAATTTGGCCCTCTCTGCTTTCCTGCGGACTCCATCCTCAAAAGCACCTGTTTTCGCTTTCGGCAGCCTCCGGAGCAAAAAAGACAAACGTCCAGCTTTTGCTGCCACAGCAAAGGTGCCAGCGGGGAAAAGTAATGCTGGTTCTCACTGCCTCCTGGAACCCTTTCAAATGCCACAGACAATTTGGCCCTCTCTGCTTTCCTGCGGACTCCATCCTCAAAAGCACCTGTTTTCGCTTTCGGCAGCCTCCGGAGCAAAAAAGACAAACGTCCAGCTTTTGCTGCCACAGCAAAGGTGCCAGCGGGGAAAAGTAATGCTGATTCTCACTGCCTCCTGGAACCCTTTCAAATGCCACAGACAATTTGGCCCTCTCTGCTTTCCTTCGGAACTCCATCCTCAAAAGCAACCTTTTTTCGCTTTGGGCAGCCTCCGGAGCAAAAAAGACAAACGTCCAGCTTTTGCTGCCACAGCAAAGGTGCCAGCGGGGAAAAGTAATGCTGGTTCTCACTGCCTCCTGGAACCCTTTCAAATGCCACAGACAATTTGGCCCTCTCTGCTTTCCTGCGGACTCCATCCTCAAAAGCAACTGTTTTCGCTTTCGGCAGCCTCCGGAGCAAAAAAGACAAACGTCCAGCTTTTGCTGCCACAACAAAGGTGTCAGCGGGGAAAAGTAATGCCGGTTCTCACTGCCTCCTGGAACCCTTTCAAATGCCACAGACAATTTGGCCCTCTCTGCTTTCCTGCGGACTCTATCCTCAAAAGCGCCTTTTTTCAATTTCGGCGCCCTCCGGTGGTAAAAAGACAAACGTCCAGCTTTTGCTGCCACAGCAAAGGTGCCAGCG
>NW_028127721.1:0-19798 GCF_965231255.1 Vanellus vanellus
CCTGGAATCCCTTCAAATGCTCCAGACAATTTAGCCCTCTCTGCTTTCCTGAGGACTCTATCCTCAAAAGCACCTTTTTTCACTTTCGGCGCTCTCTAGAGCAAAAAAGACAAACGTCCAACATTTGCTGCCACAGCAAAGTGCCAGCAGGGAAAAGTGATGCTGGTTCTCACTGCCTCCTGGAACCCCTTCAAATGCCCCAGACAATTTGGCCCTCTCTGCTTTCCTGAGGACTCTATCCTCAAAAGCACCTTTTTTCACTTTCGGCGCTCTCTGGAGCAAAAAAGACAAACGTCCAGCTTTTGCTGCCACAGCAAAAGTGCCAGCGGGGAAAAGTGATGCTGGTTCTCACTGCCTCCTGGAACTCCTTCAAATGTCCCAGACAATTTGGCCCTCTTAGCTTTCCTGAGGATTCTATCCGCAAAAGCACCTTTTTTCACTTTCGGCGCTCTCTGGAGCAAAAAAGACAAACGTCCAGCTTTTGCTGCCACAGCAAAAGTGCCAGCGGGGAAAAGTGATGCTGGTTCTCACTGCCTCCTGGAACCCCTTCAAATGCCCCAGACAATTTGGCCCTCTCTGCTTTCCTGAGGACTCTATCCTCAAAAGCACCTTTTTTCACTTTCGGCGCTCTCTGGAGCAAAAAAGACAAACGTGCAGCTTTTGCTGCCACAGCAAAAGTGCCAGCGGGGAATAGTGATGCTGGTTCTCACTGCCTCCTGGAACACCTTCAAATGCCCCAGACAATTTGGCCCTCTCTGCTTTCCTGAGGACTCTATCCTCAAAAGCAACTTTTTTCACTTTCGGCGCTGTCTGGAGCAAAAAAGACAAACGTCCAGCTTTTGCTGCCACAGCAAAGGTGCCAGCGGGGAAAAGTGATGCTGGTTCTCACTGCCTCCTGCAACCCCTTCAAATGCCCCAGACAATTTGGCCCTCTCTGCTTTCCTGAGGACTCTATCCTCAAAAGCACCTTTTTTCACTTTCGGCGCTGTCTGGAGCAAAAAAGACAAACGTCCAGCTTTTGCTGCCACAGCAAAGGTGCCAGCGGGGAAAAGTGATGCTGGTTCTCACTGCCTCCTGGAAGCCCTTCAAATGCCCCAGACAATTTGGCCCTCTCTGCTTTCCTGAGGACTCTATCCTCAAAAGCACCTTTTTTCACTTTCGGCGTTCTCTGGAGCAAAAAAGACAAACGTATAGCTTTTGCTGCCACAGCAAAGGTGCCAGCGGGGAAAAGTGATGCTGGTTCTCACTGCCTCCTGGAACTCCTTCAAATGCCCCAGACAATTTGGCCCTCTCTGCTTTCCTGAGGATTCTATCCGCAAAAGCACCTTTTTTCACTTTCGGCGCTCTCTGGAGCAAAAAAGACAAACGTCCAGCTTTTGCTGCCACAGCAAAAGTGCCAGCGGGGAATAGTGATGCTGGTTCTCACTGCCTCCTGGAACCCCTTCAAATGCCCCAGACAATTTGGCCCTCTCTGCTTTCCTGAGGACTCTATCCTCAAAAGCACCTTTTTTCACTTTCGGCGCTGTCTGGAGCAAAAAAGACAAACGTCCAGCTTTTGCTGCCACAGCAAAGGTGCCAGCGGGGAAAAGTGATGCTGGTTCTCACTGCCTCCTGGAACCCCTTCAAATGCCCCAGACAATTTGGCCCTCTCTGCTTTCTTGAGGACTCTATCCTCAAAAGCACCTTTTTTCACTTTCGGCGCTCTCTGGAGCAAAAAAGACAAACGTCCAGCTTTTGCTGCCACAGCAAAGGTGCCAGCGGGGAAAAGTGATGCTGGTTCTCACTGCCTCCTGGAACCCCTTCAAATGCCCCAGACAATTTGGCCCTCTCTGCTTTCCTGAGGACTGTATCCTCAAAATCACATTTTTTCACTTTCGGCGCTCTCTGGAGCAAAAAAGACAAACGTCCAGCTTTTGCTGCCACAGCAAAAGTGCCTGCGGGGAAAAGTGATGCTGGTCCTCACTGCCTCCTGGAATCCCTTCAAATGCTCCAGACAATTTGGCCCTCTCTGCTTTCCTGAGGACTCTATCCTCAAAAGCACCTTTTTTCACTTTCGGCGCTCTCTAGAGCAAAAAAGACAAACGTCCAACATTTGCTGCCACAGCAAAAGTGCCAGCAGGGAAAAGTGATGCTGGTTCTCACTGCCTCCTGGAACCCCTTCAAATGCCCCAGACAATTTGGCCCTCTCTGCTTTCCTGAGGACTCTATCCTCAAAAGCACCTTTTTTCACTTTCGGCGCTCTCTGGAGCAAAAAAGACAAACGTCCAGCTTTTGCTGCCACAGCAAAAGTGCCAGCGGGGAAAAGTGATGCTGGTTCTCACTGCCTCCTGGAACTCCTTCAAATGTCCCAGACAATTTGGCCCTCTTAGCTTTCCTGAGGATTCTATCCGCAAAAGCACCTTTTTTCACTTTCGGCGCTCTCTGGAGCAAAAAAGACAAACGTCCAGCTTTTGCTGCCACAGCAAAAGTGCCAGCGGGGAAAAGTGATGCTGGTTCTCACTGCCTCCTGGAACCCCTTCAAATGCCCCAGACAATTTGGCCCTCTCTGCTTTCCTGAGGACTCTATCCTCAAAAGCACCTTTTTTCACTTTCGGCGCTCTCTGGAGCAAAAAAGACAAACGTGCAGCTTTTGCTGCCACAGCAAAAGTGCCAGCGGGGAATAGTGATGCTGGTTCTCACTGCCTCCTGGAACACCTTCAAATGCCCCAGACAATTTGGCCCTCTTTGCTTTCCTGAGGACTCTATCCTCAAAAGCACCTTTTTTCACTTTCGGCGCTGTCTGGAGCAAAAAAGACAAACGTCCAGCTTTTGCTGCCACAGCAAAGGTGCCAGCGGGGAAAAGTGATGCTGGTTCTCACTGCCTCCTGCAACCCCTTCAAATGCCCCAGACAATTTGGCCCTCTCTGCTTTCCTGAGGACTCTATCCTCAAAACCACCTTTTTTCACTTTCGGCGCTCTCTGGAGCAAAAAAGACAAACGTCCAGCTTTTGCTGCCACAGCAAAGGTGCCAGCGGGGAAAAGTGATGCTGGTTCTCACTGCCTCCTGGAAGCCCTTCAAATGCCCCAGACAATTTGGCCCTCTCTGCTTTCCTGAGGACTCTATCCTCAAAAGCACCTTTTTTCACTTTCGGCGCTCTCTGGAGCAAAAAAGACAAACGTATAGCTTTTGCTGCCACAGCAAAGGTGCCAGCGGGGAAAAGTGATGCTGGTTCTCACTGCCTCCTGGAACTCCTTCAAATGCCCCAGACAATTTGGCCCTCTCTGCTTTCCTGAGGATTCTATCCGCAAAAGCACCTTTTTTCACTTTCGGCGCTCTCTGGAGCAAAAAAGACAAACGTCCAGCTTTTGCTGCCACAGCAAAAGTGCCAGCGGGGAATAGTGATGCTGGTTCTCACTGCCTCCTGGAACCCCTTCAAATGCCCCAGACAATTTGGCCCTCTCTGCTTTCCTGAGGACTCTATCCTCAAAAGCACCTTTTTTCACTTTCGGCGCTGTCTGGAGCAAAAAAGACAAACGTCCAGCTTTTGCTGCCACAGCAAAGGTGCCAGCGGGGAAAAGTGATGCTGGTTCTCACTGCCTCCTGGAACCCCTTCAAATGCCCCAGACAATTTGGCCCTCTCTGCTTTCCTGAGGACTGTATCCTCAAAATCACCTTTTTTCACTTTCGGCTCTGTCTGGAGCAAAAAAGACAATCGTCCAGCTTTTGCTGCCACAGCAAAAGTGCCTGCGGGGAAAAGTGATGCTGGTCCTCACTGCCTCCTGGAATCCCTTCAAATGCTCCAGACAATTTGGCCCTCTCTGCTTTCCTGAGGACTCTATCCTCAAAAGCACCTTTTTTCACTTTCGGCGCTCTCTAGAGCAAAAAAGACAAACGTCCAACATTTGCTGCCACAGCAAAAGTGCCAGCAGGGAAAAGTGATGCTGGTTCTCACTGCCTCCTGGAACCCCTTCAAATGCCCCAGACAATTTGGCCCTCTCTGCTTTCCTGAGGACTCTATCCTCAAAAGCACCTTTTTTCACTTTCGGCGCTCTCTGGAGCAAAAAAGACAAACGTCCAGCTTTTGCTGCCACAGCAAAAGTGCCAGCGGGGAAAAGTGATGCTGGTTCTCACTGCCTCCTGGAACTCCTTCAAATGTCCCAGACAATTTGGCCCTCTTAGCTTTCCTGAGGTTTCTATCCGCAAAAGCACCTTTTTTCACTTTCGGCGCTCTCTGGAGCAAAAAAGACAAACGTCCAGCTTTTGCTGCCACAGCAAAAGTGCCAGCGGGGAAAAGTGATGCTGGTTCTCACTGCCTCCTGGAACCCCTTCAAATGCCCCAGACAATTTGGCCCTCTCTGCTTTCCTGAGGACTCTATCCTCAAAAGCACCTTTTTTCACTTTCGGCGCTCTCTGGAGCAAAAAAGACAAACGTCCAGCCTTTGCTGCCACAGCAAAGGTGCCAGCGGGGAAAAGTGATGCTGGTCCTCACTGCCTCCTGGAACCCCTTCAAATGCCCCAGACAATTTGGCCCTCTCTGCTTTCCTGAGGACTCTATCCTCAAAACCACCTTTTTTCACTTTCGGCGCTCTCTGGAGCAAAAAAGACAAACGTCCAGCTTTTGCTGCCACAGCAAAGGTGCCAGCGGGGAAAAGTGATGCTGGTTCTCACTGCCTCCTGGAACCCCTTCAAATGCCCCAGACAATTTGGCCCTCTCTGCTTTCCTGAGGACTCTATCCTCAAAAGCACCTTTTTTCACTTTCGGCGCTCTCTGGAGCAAAAAAGACAAACGTATAGCTTTTGCTGCCACAGCAAAGGTGCCAGCGGGGAAAAGTGATGCTGGTTCTCACTGCCTCCTGGAACTCCTTCAAATGCCCCAGACAATTTGGCCCTCTCTGCTTTCCTGAGGATTCTATCCGCAAAAGCACCTTTTTTCACTTTCGGCGCTCTCTGGAGCAAAAAAGACAAACGTCCAGCTTTTGCTGCCACAGCAAAAGTGCCAGCGGGGAATAGTGATGCTGGTTCTCACTGCCTCCTGGAACCCCTTCAAATGCCCCAGACAATTTGGCCCTCTCTGCTTTCCTGAGGACTCTATCCTCAAAAGCACCTTTTTTCACTTTCGGCGCTCTCTGGAGCAAAAAAAGACAAACGTCCAGCTTTTGCTGCCACAGCAAAGGTGCCAGCGGGGAAAAGTGATGCTGGTTCTCACTGCCTCCTGGAACCCCTTCAAATGCCCCAGACAATTTGGCCCTCTCTGCTTTCCTGAGGACTCTATCCTCAAAATCACCTTTTTTCACTTTCGGCGCTCTCTGGAGCAAAAAAGACAAACGTCCAGCTTTTGCTGCCACAGCAAAAGTGCCTGCGGGGAAAAGTGATGCTGGTCCTCACTGCCTCCTGGAATCCCTTCAAATGCTCCAGACAATTTGGCCCTCTCTGCTTTCCTGAGGACTCTATCCTCAAAAGCACCTTTTTTCACTTTCGGCGCTCTCTAGAGCAAAAAAGACAAACGTCCAACATTTGCTGCCACAGCAAAAGTGCCAGCAGGGAAAAGTGATGCTGGTTCTCACTGCCTCCTGGAACCCCTTCAAATGCCCCAGACAATTTGGCCCTCTCTGCTTTCCTGAGGACTCTATCCTCAAAAGCACCTTTTTTCACTTTCGGCGCTCTCTGGAGCAAAAAAGACAAACGTCCAGCTTTTGCTGCCACAGCAAAAGTGCCAGCGGGGAAAAGTGATGCTGGTTCTCACTGCCTCCTGGAACTCCTTCAAATGTCGCAGACAATTTGGCCCTCTTAGCTTTCCTGAGGATTCTATCCGCAAAAGCACCTTTTTTCACTTTCGGCGCTCTCTGGAGCAAAAAAGACAAACGTCCAGCTTTTGCTGCCACAGCAAAAGTGCCAGCGGGGAAAAGTGATGCTGGTTCTCACTGCCTCCTGGAACCCCTTCAAATGCCCCAGACAATTTGGCCCTCTCTGCTTTCCTGAGGACTCTATCCTCAAAAGCACCTTTTTTCACTTTCGGCGCTCTCTGGAGCAAAAAAGACAAACGTGCAGCTTTTGCTGCCACAGCAAAAGTGCCAGCGGGGAATAGTGATGCTGGTTCTCACTGCCTCCTGGAACACCTTCAAATGCCCCAGACAATTTGGCCCTCTCTGCTTTCCTGAGGACTCTATCCTCAAAAGCACCTTTTTTCACTTTCGGCGCTGTCTGGAGCAAAAAAGACAAACGTCCAGCTTTTGCTGCCACAGCAAAGGTGCCAGCGGGGAAAAGTGATGCTGGTTCTCACTGCCTCCTGCAACCCCTTCAAATGCCCCAGACAATTTGGCCCTCTCTGCTTTCCTGAGGACTCTATCCTCAAAAGCACCTTTTTTCACTTTCGGCGCTTTTTGGAGCAAAAAAGACAAACGTCCAGCTTTTGCTGCCACAGCAAAAGTGCCTGCGGGGAAAAGTGATGCTGGTCCTCACTGCCTCCTGGAATCCCTTCAAATGCTCCAGACAATTTGGCCCTCTCTGCTTTCCTGAGGACTCTATCCTCAAAAGCACCTTTTTTCACTTTCGGCGCTCTCTAGAGCAAAAAAGACAAACGTCCAACATTTGCTGCCACAGCAAAAGTGCCAGCAGGGAAAAGTGATGCTGGTTCTCACTGCCTCCTGGAACCCCTTCAAATGCCCCAGACAATTTGGCCCTCTCTGCTTTCCTGAGGACTCTATCCTCAAAAGCACCTTTTTTCACTTTCGGCGCTGTCTGGAGCAAAAAAGACAAACGTCCAGCTTTTGCTGCCACAGCAAAGGTGCCAGCGGGGAAAAGTGATGCTGGTTCTCACTGCCTCCTGGAAGCCCTTCAAATGCCCCAGACAATTTGGCCCTCTCTGCTTTCCTGAGGACTCTATCCTCAAAAGCACCTTTTTTCACTTTCGGCGCTCTCTGGAGCAAAAAAGACAAACGTATAGCTTTTGCTGCCACAGCAAAGGTGCCAGCGGGGAAAAGTGATGCTGGTTCTCACTGCCTCCTGGAACTCCTTCAAATGCCCCAGACAATTTGGCCCTCTCTGCTTTCCTGAGGATTCTATCCGCAAAAGCACCTTTTTTCACTTTCGGCGCTCTCTGGAGCAAAAAAGACAAACGTCCAGCTTTTGCTGCCACAGCAAAAGTGCCAGCGGGGAATAGTGATGCTGGTTCTCACTGCCTCCTGCAACCCCTTCAAATGCCCCAGACAATTTGGCCCTCTCTGCTTTCCTGAGGACTCTATCCTCAAAAGCACCTTTTTTCACTTTCGGCGCTCTCTGGAGCAAAAAAGACAAACGTGCAGCTTTTGCTGCCACAGCAAAAGTGCCAGCGGGGAATAGTGATGCTGGTTCTCACTGCCTCCTGGAACACCTTCAAATGCCCCAGACAATTTGGCCCTCTCTGCTTTCCTGAGGACTCTATCCTCAAAAGCACCTTTTTTCACTTTCGGCGCTGTCTGGAGCAAAAAAGACAAACGTCCAGCTTTTGCTGCCACAGCAAAGGTGCCAGCGGGGAAAAGTGATGCTGGTTCTCACTGCCTCCTGCAACCCCTTCAAATGCCCCAGACAATTTGGCCCTCTCTGCTTTCCTGAGGACTCTATCCTCAAAACCACCTTTTTTCACTTTCGGCGCTGTCTGGAGCAAAAAAGACAATCGTCCAGCTTTTGCTGCCACAGCAAAAGTGCCTGCGGGGAAAAGTGATGCTGGTCCTCACTGCCTCCTGGAATCCCTTCAAATGCTCCAGACAATTTGGCCCTCTCTGCTTTCCTGAGGACTCTATCCTCAAAAGCACCTTTTTTCACTTTCGGCGCTCTCTAGAGCAAAAAAGACAAACGTCCAACATTTGCTGCCACAGCAAAAGTGCCAGCAGGGAAAAGTGATGCTGGTTCTCACTGCCTCCTGGAACCCCTTCAAATGCCCCAGACAATTTGGCCCTCTCTGCTTTCCTGAGGACTCTATCCTCAAAAGCACCTTTTTTCACTTTCGGCGCTCTCTGGAGCAAAAAAGACAAACGTCCAGCTTTTGCTGCCACAGCAAAGGTGCCAGCGGGGAAAAGTGATGCTGGTTCTCACTGCCTCCTGGAAGCCCTTCAAATGCCCCAGACAATTTGGCCCTCTCTGCTTTCCTGAGGACTCTATCCTCAAAAGCACCTTTTTTCACTTTCGGCGCTCTCTGGAGCAAAAAAGACAAACGTATAGCTTTTGCTGCCACAGCAAAGGTGCCAGCGGGGAAAAGTGATGCTGGTTCTCACTGCCTCCTGGAACTCCTTCAAATGCCCCAGACAATTTGGCCCTCTCTGCTTTCCTGAGGATTCTATCCGCAAAAGCACCTTTTTTCACTTTCGGCGCTCTCTGGAGCAAAAAAGACAAACGTCCAGCTTTTGCTGCCACAGCAAAAGTGCCAGCGGGGAATAGTGATGCTGGTTCTCACTGCCTCCTGGAACCCCTTCAAATGCCCCAGACAATTTGGCCCTCTCTGCTTTCCTGAGGACTCTATCCTCAAAAGCACCTTTTTTCACTTTCGGCGCTCTCTGGAGCAAAAAAGACAAACGTCCAGCTTTTGCTGCCACAGCAAAGGTGCCAGCGGGGAAAAGTGATGCTGGTTCTCACTGCCTCCTGGAACCCCTTCAAATGCCCCAGACAATTTGGCCCTCTCTGCTTTCCTGAGGACTGTATCCTCAAAATCACCTTTTTTCACTTTCGGCTCTGTCTGGAGCAAAAAAGACAATCGTCCAGCTTTTGCTGCCACAGCAAAAGTGCCTGCGGGGAAAAGTGATGCTGGTCCTCACTGCCTCCTGGAATCCCTTCAAATGCTCCAGACAATTTGGCCCTCTCTGCTTTCCTGAGGACTCTATCCTCAAAAGCACCTTTTTTCACTTTCGGCGCTCTCTAGAGCAAAAAAGACAAACGTCCAACATTTGCTGCCACAGCAAAAGTGCCAGCAGGGAAAAGTGATGCTGGTTCTCACTGCCTCCTGGAACCCCTTCAAATGCCCCAGACAATTTGGCCCTCTCTGCTTTCCTGAGGACTCTATCCTCAAAAGCACCTTTTTTCACTTTCGGCGCTCTCTGGAGCAAAAAAGACAATCGTCCAGCTTTTGCTGCCACAGCAAAAGTGCCTGCGGGGAAAAGTGATGCTGGTCCTCACTGCCTCCTGGAATCCCTTCAAATGCCCCAGACAATTTGGCCCTCTCTGCTTTCCTGAGGACTCTATCCTCAAAAGCACCTTTTTTCAATTTCGGCGCTCTCTGGAGCAAAAAAGACAAACGTGCAGCTTTTGCTGCCACAGCAAAAGTGCCAGCGGGGAATAGTGATGCTGGTTCTCACTGCCTCCTGGAACACCTTCAAATGCCCCAGACAATTTGGCCCTCTCTGCTTTCCTGAGGACTCTATCCTCAAAAGCACCTTTTTTCACTTTCGGCGCTCTCTGGAGCAAAAAAGACAAACGTGCAGCTTTTGCTGCCACAGCAAATGTGCCAGCGGGGAATAGTGATGCTGGTTCTCACTGCCTCCTGGAACACCTTCAAATGCCCCAGACAATTTGGCCCTCTCTGCTTTCCTGAGGACTCTATCCTCAAAAGCACCTTTTTTCACTTTCGGCGCTGTCTGGAGCAAAAAAGACAAACGTCCAGCTTTTGCTGCCACAGCAAAGGTGCCAGCGGGGAAAAGTGATGCTGGTTCTCACTGCCTCCTGCAACCCCTTCAAATGCCCCAGACAATTTGGCCCTCTCTGCTTTCCTGAGGACTCTATCCTCAAAACCACCTTTTTTCACTTTCGGCGCTGTCTGGAGCAAAAAAGACAATCGTACAGCTTTTGCTGCCACAGCAAAAGTGCCTGCGGGGAAAAGTGATGCTGGTCCTCACTGCCTCCTGGAATCCCTTCAAATGCTCCAGACAATTTGGCCCTCTCTGCTTTCCTGAGGACTCTATCCTCAAAAGCACCTTTTTTCACTTTCGGCGCTCTCTAGAGCAAAAAAGACAAACGTCCAACATTTGCTGCCACAGCAAAAGTGCCAGCAGGGAAAAGTGATGCTGGTTCTCACTGCCTCCTGGAACCCCTTCAAATGCCCCAGACAATTTGGCCCTCTCTGCTTTCCTGAGGACTCTATCCTCAAAAGCACCTTTTTTCACTTTCGGCGCTCTCTGGAGCAAAAAAGACAAACGTCCAGCTTTTGCTGCCACAGCAAAGGTGCCAGCGGGGAAAAGTGATGCTGGTTCTCACTGCCTCCTGGAAGCCCTTCAAATGCCCCAGACAATTTGGCCCTCTCTGCTTTCCTGAGGACTCTATCCTCAAAAGCACCTTTTTTCACTTTCGGCGCTCTCTGGAGCAAAAAAGACAAACGTATAGCTTTTGCTGCCACAGCAAAGGTGCCAGCGGGGAAAAGTGATGCTGGTTCTCACTGCCTCCTGGAACTCCTTCAAATGCCCCAGACAATTTGGCCCTCTCTGCTTTCCTGAGGATTCTATCCGCAAAAGCACCTTTTTTCACTTTCGGCGCTCTCTGGAGCAAAAAAGACAAACGTCCAGCTTTTGCTGCCACAGCAAAAGTGCCAGCGGGGAATAGTGATGCTGGTTCTCACTGCCTCCTGGAACCCCTTCAAATGCCCCAGACAATTTGGCCCTCTCTGCTTTCCTGAGGACTCTATCCTCAAAAGCACCTTTTTTCACTTTCGGCGCTCTCTGGAGCAAAAAAGACAAACGTCCAGCTTTTGCTGCCACAGCAAAGGTGCCAGCGGGGAAAAGTGATGCTGGTTCTCACTGCCTCCTGGAACCCCTTCAAATGCCCCAGACAATTTGGCCCTCTCTGCTTTCCTGAGGACTGTATCCTCAAAATCACCTTTTTTCACTTTCGGCTCTGTCTGGAGCAAAAAAGACAATCGTCCAGCTTTTGCTGCCACAGCAAAAGTGCCTGCGGGGAAAAGTGATGCTGGTCCTCACTGCCTCCTGGAATCCCTTCAAATGCTCCAGACAATTTGGCCCTCTCTGCTTTCCTGAGGACTCTATCCTCAAAAGCACCTTTTTTCACTTTCGGCGCTCTCTGGAGCAAAAAAGACAAACCGTCCAACATTTGCTGCCACAGCAAAAGTGCCAGCAGGGAAAAGTGATGCTGGTTCTCACTGCCTCCTGGAACCCCTTCAAATGCCCCAGACAATTTGGCCCTCTCTGCTTTCCTGAGGACTCTATCCTCAAAAGCACCTTTTTTCACTTTCGGCGCTCTCTGGAGCAAAAAAGACAAACGTCCAGCTTTTGCTGCCACAGCAAAAGTGCCAGCGGGGAAAAGTGATGCTGGTTCTCACTGCCTCCTGGAACTCCTTCAAATGTCCCAGACAATTTGGCCCTCTTAGCTTTCCTGAGGATTCTATCCGCAAAAGCACCTTTTTTCACTTTCGGCGCTCTCTGGAGCAAAAAAGACAATCGTCCAGCTTTTGCTGCCACAGCAAAAGTGCCTGCGGGGAAAAGTGATGCTGGTCCCTCACTGCCTCCTGGAATCCCTTCAAATGCCCCAGACAATTTGGCCCTCTCTGCTTTCCTGAGGACTCTATCCTCAAAAGCACCTTTTTTCACTTTCGGCGCTCTCTGGAGCAAAAAAAGACAAACGTGCAGCTTTTGCTGCCACAGCAAAAGTGCCAGCGGGAATAGTGATGCTGGTTCTCACTGCCTCCTGGAACACCTTCAAATGCCCAGACAATTTGGCCCTCTCTGCTTTCCTGAGGACTCTATCCTCAAAAGCACCTTTTTTCACTTTCGGCGCTGTCTGGAGCAAAAAAGACAAACGTCCAGCTTTTGCTGCCACAGCAAAGGTGCCAGCGGGGAAAAGTGGATGCTGGTTTCTCACTGCCTCGCAAACCCTTCAAATGCCCCAGACAATTTGGCCCTCTCTGCTTTCCTGAGGACTCTATCCTCAAAACCACCTTTTTTCACTTTCGGCGCTCTCTGGAGCAAAAAAGACAAACGTATAGCTTTTGCTGCCACAGCAAAGGTGCCAGCGGGGAAAAGTGATGCTGGTTCTCACTGCCTCCTGGAACTCCTTCAAATGCCCCAGACAATTTGGCCCTCTCTGCTTTCCTGAGGATTCTATCCGCAAAGCACCTTTTTTCACTTTCGGCGCTCTCTGGAGCAAAAAAGACAAACGTCCAGCTTTTGCTGCCACAGCAAAAGTGCCAGCAGGGAATAGTGATGCTGGTTCTCACTGCCTCCTGGAACCCCTTCAAATGCCCCAGACAATTTGGCCCTCTCTGCTTTCCTGAGGACTCTATCCTCAAAAGCACCTTTTTTCACTTTCGGCGCTCTCTGGAGCAAAAAAGACAAACGTCCAGCTTTTGCTGCCACAGCAAAGGTGCCAGCGGGGAAAAGTGATGCTGGTTCTCACTGCCTCCTGGAACCCCTTCAAATGCCCCAGACAATTTGGCCCTCTCTGCTTTCCTGAGGACTGTATCCTCAAAATCACCTTTTTTCACTTTCGGCGCTGTCTGGAGCAAAAAAGACAATCGTCCAGCTTTTGCTGCCACAGCAAAAGTGCCTGCGGGGAAAAGTGATGCTGGTCCTCACTGCCTCCTGGAATCTCTTCAAATGCTCCAGACAATTTGGCCCTCTCTGCTTTCCTGAGGACTCTATCCTCAAAAGCACCTTTTTTCACTTTCGCGCTCTCTAGAGCAAAAAAGACAAACGTCCAACATTTGCTGCCACAGCAAAAGTGCCAGCAGGGAAAAGTGATGCTGGTTCTCACTGCCTCCTGGAACCCCTTCAAATGCCCTAGACAATTTGGCCCTCTCTGCTTTCCTGAGGACTCTATCCTCAAAAGCACCTTTTTTCAACTTTTGGCGCTCTCTGGAGCAAAAAGACAAACGTCCAGCTTTTGCTGCCACAGCAAAAGTGCCAGCGGGGAAAAGTGATGCTGGTTCTCACTGCCTCCTGGAACTCCTTCAAATGTCCCAGACAATTTGGCCCTCTTAGCTTTCCTGAGGATTCTATCCGCAAAAGCACCTTTTTTCACTTTCGGCGCTCTCTGGAGCAAAAAAGACAAACGTCCAGCTTTTGCTGCCACAGCAAAAGTGCCAGCGGGGAAAAGTGATGCTGGTTCTCACTGCCTCCTGGAACCCCTTCAAATGCCCCAGACAATTTGGCCTCTCTGCTTTCCTGAGGACTCTATCCTCAAAAGCACCTTTTTTCACTTTCGGCGCTCTCTGCAGCAAAAAAGACAAACGTGCAGCTTTTGCTGCCACAGCAAAAGTGCCAGCGGGGAATAGTGATGCTGGTTCTCACTGCCTCCTGGAACCTCTTCAAATGCCCCAGACAATTTGGCCCTCTCTGCTTTCCTGAGGACTCTATCCTCAAAAGCACCTTTTTTCACTTTCGGCGCTGTCTGGAGCAAAAAAGACAAACGTCCAGCTTTTGCTGCCACAGCAAAGGTGCCAGCGGGGAAAAGTGATGCTGGTTCTCACTGCCTCCTGCAACCCCTTCAAATGCCCCAGACAATTTGGCCCTCTCTGCTTTCCTGAGGACTCTATCCTCAAAACCACCTTTTTTCACTTTCGGCGCTCTCTGGAGCAAAAAAGACAAACGTATAGCTTTTGCTGCCACAGCAAAAGTGCCAGCGGGGAAAAGTGATGCTGGTTCTCACTGCCTCCTGGAACTCCTTCAAATGCCCCAGACAATTTGGCCCTCTCTGCTTTCCTGAGGATTCTATCCGCAAAAGCACCTTTTTTCACTTTCGGCGCTCTCTGGAGCAAAAAAGACAAACGTCCAGCTTTTGCTGCCACAGCAAAAGTGCCAGCGGGGAATAGTGATGCTGGTTCTCACTGCCTCCTGGAACCCCTTCAAATGCCCCAGACAATTTGGCCCTCTCTGCTTTCCTGAGGACTCTATCCTCAAAAGCACCTTTTTTCACTTTCGGCGCTCTCTGGAGCAAAAAAGACAAACGTCCAGCTTTTGCTGCCACAGCAAAGGTGCCAGCGGGGAAAAGTGATGCTGGTTCTCACTGCCTCCTGGAACCCCTTCAAATGCCCCAGACAATTTGGCCCTCTCTGCTTTCCTGAGGACTGTATCCTCAAAATCACCTTTTTTCACTTTCGGCTCTGTCTGGAGCAAAAAAGACAATCGTCCAGCTTTTGCTGCCACAGCAAAGTGCCTGCGGGGAAAAGTGATGCTGGTCCTCACTGCCTCCTGGAATCCCTTCAAATGCTCCAGACAATTTGGCCCTCTCTGCTTTCCTGAGGACTCTATCCTCAAAAGCACCTTTTTTCACTTTCGGCGCTCTCTAGAGCAAAAAAGACAAACGTCCAACATTTGCTGCCACAGCAAAAGTGCCAGCAGGGAAAAGTGATGCTGGTTCTCACTGCCTCCTGGAACCCCTTCAAATGCCCCAGACAATTTGGCCCTCTCTGCTTTCCTGAGGACTCTATCCTCAAAAGCACCTTTTTTCACTTTCGGCGCTCTCTGGAGCAAAAAAGACAAACGTCCAGCTTTTGCTGCCACAGCAAAAGTGCCAGCGGGGAAAAGTGATGCTGGTTCTCACTGCCTCCTGGAACCCCTTCAAATGTCCCAGACAATTTGGCCCTCTTAGCTTTCCTGAGGATTCTATCCGCAAAAGCACCTTTTTTCACTTTCGGCGCTCTCTGGAGCAAAAAAGACAAACGTCCAGCTTTTGCTGCCACAGCAAAAGTGCCTGCGGGGAAAAGTGATGCTGGTCCTCACTGCCTCCTGGAATCCCTTCAAATGCTCCAGACAATTTGGCCCTCTCTGCTTTCCTGAGGACTCTATCCTCAAAAGCACCTTTTTTCACTTTCGGCGCTCTCTAGACCAAAAAAGACAAACGTCCAACATTTGCTGCCACAGCAAAAGTGCCAGCAGGGAAAAGTGATGCTGGTTCCTCACTGCCTCCTGGAACCCCTTCAAATGCCCCGACAATTTGGCCCTCTCTGCTTTCCTGAGGACTCTATCCTCAAAAGCACCTTTTTTCACTTTCGGCGCTCTCTGGAGCAAAAAAGACAAACGTCCAGCTTTTGCTGCCACAGCAAAAGGTGCCAGCGGGGAAAAGTGATGCTGGTTCTCACTGCCTCCTGGAACCCCTTCAAATGCCCCAGACAATTTGGCCCTCTCTGCTTTCCTGAGGACTGTATCCTCAAAATCACCTTTTTTCACTTTCGGCTCTGTCTGGAGCAAAAAAGACAATCGTCCAGCTTTTGCTGCCACAGCAAAAGTGCCTGCGGGGAAAAGTGATGCTGGTCCTCACTGCCTCCTGGAATCCCTTCAAATGCTCCAGACAATTTGGCCCTCTCTGCTTTCCTGAGGACTCTATCCTCAAAAGCACCTTTTTTCACTTTCGGCGCTCTCTAGAGCAAAAAAGACAAACGTCCAACATTTGCTGCCACAGCAAAAGTGCCAGCAGGGAAAAGTGATGCTGGTTCTCACTGCCTCCTGGAACCCCTTCAAATGCCCCAGACAATTTGGCCCTCTCTGCTTTCCTGAGGACTCTATCCTCAAAAGCACCTTTTTTCACTTTCGGCGCTCTCTGGAGCAAAAAAGACAAACGTCCAGCTTTTGCTGCCACAGCAAAAGTGCCAGCGGGGAAAAGTGATGCTGGTTCTCACTGCCTCCTGGAACTCCTTCAAATGTCCCAGACAATTTGGCCCTCTTAGCTTTCCTGAGGATTCTATCCGCAAAAGCACCTTTTTTCACTTTCGGCGCTCTCTGGAGCAAAAAAGACAAACGTCCAGCTTTTGCTGCCACAGCAAAAGTGCCAGCGGGGAAAAGTGATGCTGGTTCTCACTGCCTCCTGGAACCCCTTCAAATGCCCCAGACAATTTGGCCCTCTCTGCTTTCCTGAGGACTCTATCCTCAAAAGCACCTTTTTTCACTTTCGGCGCTCTCTGGAGCAAAAAAGACAAACGTGCAGCTTTTGCTGCCACAGCAAAAGTGCCAGCGGGGAATAGTGATGCTGGTTCTCACTGCCTCCTGGAACCTCTTCAAATGCCCCAGACAATTTGGCCCTCTCTGCTTTCCTGAGGACTCTATCCTCAAAAGCACCTTTTTTCACTTTCGGCGCTGTCTGGAGCAAAAAAGACAAACGTCCAGCTTTTGCTGCCACAGCAAAGGTGCCAGCGGGGAAAAGTGATGCTGGTTCTCACTGCCTCCTGCAACCCCTTCAAATGCCCCAGACAATTTGGCCCTCTCTGCTTTCCTGAGGACTCTATCCTCAAAACCACCTTTTTTCACTTTCGGCGCTGTCTGGAGCAAAAAAGACAATCGTCCAGCTTTTGCTGCCACAGCAAAAGTGCCTGCGGGGAAAAGTGATGCTGGTCCTCACTGCCTCCTGGAATCCCTTCAAATGCTCCAGACAATTTGGCCCTCTCTGCTTTCCTGAGGACTCTATCCTCAAAAGCACCTTTTTTCACTTTCGGCGCTCTCTAGACCAAAAAAGACAAACGTCCAACATTTGCTGCCACAGCAAAAGTGCCAGCAGGGAAAAGTGATGCTGGTTCTCACTGCCTCCTGGAACCCCTTCAAATGCCCCAGACAATTTGGCCCTCTCTGCTTTCCTGAGGACTCTATCCTCAAAAGCACCTTTTTTCACTTTCGGCGCTCTCTGGAGCAAAAAAGACAAACGTCCAGCTTTTGCTGCCACAGCAAAGGTGCCAGCGGGGAAAAGTGATGCTGGTTCTCACTGCCTCCTGGAACCCCTTCAAATGCCCCAGACAATTTGGCCCTCTCTGCTTTCCTGAGGACTCTATCCTCAAAAGCACCTTTTTTAACTTTCGGCGCTCTCTGGAGCAAAAAAGACAAACGTCCAGCTTTTGCTGCCACAGCAAAGGTGCCAGCGGGGAAAAGTGATGCTGGTCCTCACTGCCTCCTGGAACCCCTTCAAATGCCCCAGACAATTTGGCCCTCTCTGCTTTCCTGAGGACTGTATCCTCAAAATCACCTTTTTTCACTTTCGGCTCTGTCTGGAGCAAAAAAGACAATCGTCCAGCTTTTGCTGCCACAGCAAAAGTGCCAGCGGGGAAAAGTGATGCTGGTCCTCACTGCCTCCTGGAACCCCTTCAAATGCCCCAGACAATTTGGCCCTCTCTGCTTTCCTGAGGACTCTATCCTCAAAAGCACCTTTTTTCACTTTCGGCGCTCTCTAGAGCAAAAAAGACAAACGTCCAACATTTGCTGCCACAGCAAAAGTGCCAGCAGGGAAAAGTGATGCTGGTTCTCACTGCCTCCTGGAACCCCTTCAAATGCCCCAGACAATTTGGCCCTCTCTGCTTTCCTGAGGACTCTATCCTCAAAAGCACCTTTTTTCACTTTCGGCGCTCTCTGCAGCAAAAAAGACAAACGTCCAGCTTTTGCTGCCACAGCAAAAGTGCCAGCGGGGAAAAGTGATGCTGGTTCTCACTGCCTCCTGGAACTCCTTCAAATGCCCCAGACAATTTGGCCCTCTCTGCTTTCCTGAGGATTCTATCCGCAAAAGCACCTTTTTTCACTTTCGGCGCTCTCTGGAGCAAAAAAGACAAACGTCCAGCTTTTGCTGCCACAGCAAAAGTGCCAGCGGGGAAAAGTGATGCTGGTTCTCACTGCCTCCTGGATCCCCTTCAAATGCTCCAGACAATTTGGCCCTCTCTGCTTTCCTGAGGACTCTATCCTCAAAAGCACCTTTTTTCACTTTCGGCGCTCTCTGGAGCAAAAAAGACAAACGTCCAGCTTTTGCTGCCACAGCAAAGGTGCCAGCGGGGAAAAGTGATGCTGGTTCTCACTGCCTCCTGCAACCCCTTCAAATGCCCCAGACAATTTGGCCCTCTCTGCTTTCCTGAGGATCTATCCTCAAAACCACCTTTTTTCACTTTCGGCGCTGTCTGGAGCAAAAAAGACAATCGTCCAGCTTTTGCTGCCACAGCAAAAGTGCCTGCGGGGAAAAGTGATGCTGGTCCTCACTGCCTCTGGAATCCCTTCAAATGCTCCAGACAATTTGGCCCTCTCTGCTTTCCTGAGGACTCTATCCTCAAAAGCACCTTTTTTCACTTTTGGCGCTCTCTAGACCAAAAAAGACAAACGTCCAACACTTGCTGCCACAGCAAAAGTGCCAGCAGGGAAAAGTGATGCTGGTTCTCACTGCCTCCTGGAACCCCTTCAAATGCCCCAGACAATTTGGCCCTCTCTGCTTTCCTGAGGACTCTATCCTCAAAAGCACCTTTTTTCACTTTCGGCGCTCTCTGGAGCAAAAAAGACAAACGTCCAGCTTTTGCTGCCACAGCAAAGGTGCCAGCGGGGAAAAGTGATGCTGGTTCTCACTGCCTCCTGGAACCCCTTCAAATGCCCAGACAATTTGGCCCTCTCTGCTTTCCTGAGGACAGTATCCTCAAAATCACCTTTTTCACTTTCGGCTCTGTCTGGAGCAAAAAAGACAATCGTCAGCTTTTGCTACCACAGCAAAAGTGCCTGCGGGGAAAAGTGATGCCTGGTCCTCACTGCCTCCTGGAATCCCTTCAAATGCTCCAGACAATTTGGCCCTCTCTGCTTTCCTGAGACTCTATCCTCAAAAGCACCTTTTTCACTTTCGGCGCTCTCTAGAGCAAAAAAGACAAACGTCCAACATTTGCTGCCACAGCAAAAGTGCCAGCAGGGAAAAGTGATGCTGGTTCTCACTGCCTCCTGGAACCCTTCAAATGCCCCAGACAATTTGGCCCTCTCTGCTTTCCTGAGGACTCTATCCTCAAAAGCACCTTTTTTCACTTTCGGCGCTCTCTGGAGCAAAAAAGACAAACGTCCAGCTTTTGCTGCCACAGCAAAAGTGCCAGCGGGGAAAAGTGATGCTGGTTCTCACTGCCTCCTGAACTCCTTCAAATGTCCAGACAATTTGGCCCTCTTAGCTTTCCTGAGGATTCTATCCGCAAAAGCACCTTTTTTCACTTCCGGCGCTCTCTGGAGCAAAAAAGACAGAACGTGCAGCTTTTGCTGCCACAGCAAAGGTGCCAGCGGGGAAGTAGTGATGCTGGTTCTCACTGCCTCCTGGAACCTCTTCAAATGCCCCAGACAATTTGGCCCTCTCTGCTTTCCTGAGGACTCCTATCCTCAAAAGCACCTTTTTCACTTTCGGCGCTGTCTGGAGCAAAAAAGACAAACGTCCAGCTTTTGCTGCCACAGCAAAGGTGCCAGCGGGGAAAAGTGATGCTGGTTCTCACTGCCTCCTGCAACCCCTTCAAATGCCCCAGACAATTTGGCCCTCTCTGCTTTCCTGAGGACTCTATCCTCAAAACCACCTTTTTTCACTTTTCGGCGCTGTCTGGAGCAAAAAAGACAATCGTCCAGCTTTTGCTGCCACAGCAAAAGTGCCTGCGGGGAAAAGTGATGCTGGTCCTCACTGCCTCCTGGAATCCTTCAAATGCTCCAGACAATTTGGCCCTCTCTGCTTTCCTGAGGACTCTATCCTCAAAAGCACCTTTTTTCACTTTCGGCGCTCTCTAGACCAAAAAAGACAAACGTCCAACATTTGCTGCCACAGCAAAAGTGCCAGCAGGGAAAGTGATGCTGGTTCTCACTGCCTCCTGGAACCCCTTCAATGCCCCAGACAATTTGGCCCTCTCTGCTTTCCTGAGGACTCTATCCTCAAAAGCACCTTTTTTCACTTTCGGCCTCTGTTAGCAAAAAAGACAAACGTCCAGCTTTTGCTGCCACAGCAAAGGTGCCAGCAGGAAAAGTGATGCTGGTTCTCACTGCCCCTCCTGGAACCCCTTCAATGCCCCAGACAATTTGGCCCTCTCTGCTTTCCTGAGGACTCTAATCCTTCAAAAGCACCTTTTTTTCACTTTCGGCGCTCTCTGGAGCAAAAAAGACAATCGTC